>NC_083317.1:70003678-70209286 GCF_963455315.2 Globicephala melas | reverse complement strand
TCAAATCCGTTTCTCATTCCACAGTATCATGCAGCCTCAGTTTTCTCATGGGTTAAATGGGATGAGAGTTGCCTAGATCTCTAAGATCCTCTCCAGTGCATCGTTCTTCTTCCTCTCTTCCTCAGATCCTTGCTCTTGCCCTTTTTTCAAGAGTGAGGACTGTAGGATTGGGATGAGAGACAGAATGAGGAGGTGGCAGTAGTAGTGGGGACAACCTGCAGAGGAGAGATCTTATAAACGAAGATGGGACTGCAAGTCTTTCTACATGTGTAAGATGGTATTTTATTTGGAGATTGTGAATTACGCCCTGTTTCTATGCCAATCCATAAGGTTATTGATGCCAGAGGTAGCTACATTCATTAGCAACCAAACTGAAATGAATTGGTGATGTTCTCAATGGGCTCTCCTGGGAACAGGGCTGGTATTCTGAGGAGGTGTTATGAGTACTTATTCAGTAGGAGATGTCAAATGGTGCCCTATTCAGAGGCTGTAAAATTGTTTCCTTTTTAACTTCTCTGCCCTCTTCTACCCACTCATCGTGCATCTCGAGCAGATAGAAACGAAGATGTTTCTGTCCTGTCTTCTCTCTCTTCTTTTGTTGGAGTGTGGTACGTGACTCAGTCTGCATCATGTTTGACTGATCTGTAAATCAGAAAATATGTACAGAGCTCTTTCTCTGTGTGAGGAGCTGTGCCAGGTGACAGGGAGGGTGAGGTGCAAGTCTGCCATGCCCCCAGGGAACATGCAGTCTTGTTGGAGCGCAAGATCCAAATGTCTAAAAAGTGAAATGATGTTGCACGAGTGATTCATCGATGAACAAGTGTCACGAGATCACACTGACCCAAGGAATGGTGCGGATGGAGATGGGCTGCGGCACGCAAAGACGGAGAGACGGATGGGGCCGGCAGCCCAGGGAGACACGTTGGGGAGAAGGAAAGAGTTGCTTGGATGTGGATAGACAGAGAGGGCAAAATCCCAAATATTGAAACGCTCAAGATGTTTTAAATGCAGGTTAACAGCCAGGAAGGTGGGGGGAGAGGACTTGGGGAGACTAGTTAGGCTCCAGCATAACTGGAGTCATTAGACGGGGCTAGAAAGGAGGATCGGGTCAGATTGGGAAGGCGGCCGTGTTTGTCTCGCGCGCGTTGAGGAGCCCGAGGGCTCGTGAGAAAGGAGCAGTATCGTTTTCTCGTTCAGTGTTCATTGTGCTTGGTGCCGGAGCCTCATGGATGAATCACATACAGATCTGCCCTTACTACAGCCCAGCAGTCATTTCAGAGATATCAGAGTGCTGGTGGGCAGTATATCGACACCCTGGGAGGAAAAGGGTGAAAACAAAGCAGGACGAGAATGTAGGGGAGCGGAAATTGAAAGGGAGCGATGCAAGGGCCCAGGCAGGAGGACCCGGTGACCGCCTGGCTGCAGGTGTGATGGGGGCGCGGTGGATGGAGAGGAGCTGGTTTGCGCCAGTTGAGGTGCCTTCACCCTAAACACTGCAGCCTGTCCCGGTGAAGCCTTCCTTGGCCAGTTGAGAATGCAGAGCTGAACTCAGACGAGGTCAGGGCTGATTCAGCCTGGAGGGTGAGCCCCAGCAGCAGGGAACGTCATGGGAGAAGAGGCAGCCAGCTCTGACCGGGTGGAGAACATCCAGCGTAGATGGTGAGGAAGAAGCAGTGCCAGGCAAGGGGTCAGGCCGGCCTGCGGGGGCCGTGAGGGCCTGGCAGCTTGGGGGCTGGCTGTGGGCGGGCAGGTGATTAGAGTTAGTGCACAGTGTATGCATAAAAGGCAACGGTCTTAGGGGCAGGACAGGAATAAAGATGCAGACATAGAGAATGGACTTGAGGACACGGGGAGGGGGAAGGGTAAGCTGGGACAAAGTGAGAGAGTGGCATGGACATATATACACTACCAAATGTAAAACGGATAGCTAGTGGGAAGCAGCCGCATAGCACAGGGAGATCAGCTCGGTGCTTTGTGACCGCCTGGAGGGGTGGGATAGGGAGGGTGGGAGGGAGGCTCAAGAGGGAGGAGAATGGGGATGGATGTATATGTATAGATGATTCACTTTGTTATACAGCAGAAGCTAACACACAATTGTAAAGCAATTATACTCCAATAAAGATGTTAAAAAAAAGGCGATGGTCTGTGAAGGAACGGGTAAGCTAAGGTGTATCTGCTGGGTCTTGCCTCATCTGCGTACTGTCCCAGTTGAAAGGAAAAGGGGGATGGGGAGAATGAGGCTGAGGGCAGGCCCCTGGCTTTCATTCTGAGAATTTGTGGGAGCCTTTAGGAGAGCAGGAAGAAGCCTGTTTACTGTGTGGGAGATGGCAGACGTTGGTCTCCCTGGGCAAAGTTTAACACTGACGTGAAAGAGGAAAAAAGTCAGAGACCTAGAACCCTTGATTCCCACCCCCAAACCCATTGTTGACTCCCAGATCCTCCCATGTCAGGAGTTGGCAACACCATCCACCTGGTTACTTAAAGGAGGAGCCTAAAAGCCGCCCTCCATGCTTTTTGTCCTCACCCTCTACATCTTTGTGTGTGTGTGCGTGCATGTGCGTGTGCGTGTGCGTGTGCGTGTGTGTGGTTACTCCAGTTGCTTCTGTTTCCAGAATATATCCCGAATCTGCCCTCTTCATCTCCGCTGCTCTCTTCTGTTCTCTCTGCATCCACTCATGCTCTCCCTCTACTTCATGCTCACAGGAGCCAGTGTGCTTCTTAAAATGTAATTCAGGTCACCTCACTCTCCGGCTGAACACCCTCCGACGGCTTTGCCGTTGTTCTGAGATAAAATCACACAAGGTCAGCAGGTCTGAGCCTGCTAGCTCTCTGGCCTCTTCTCGCTCCACTCCCGTCCTAACCCACCAGACTGTTGTTTCTACATGCCCAGCTCCTTCCTGTCCTGGAGACGAGGCACAGGGTGTCCCCGGGCTCTAGTGGAACCAGCCTTGCCGGCAGAGGGAGCAGCCAGTGCAAATGCCCCAAGGCTGGAATGAGCTTGCATGTTTCAGGATGGAGAGAAGGGAGGCCGCGGTGACTGGGTCCTGTGGGACCAGGAGGAGGCGGTGAGGAGGGCAGACCGTCTTCTAGGCCCCAGGAGGGGTGTTAAGCAGAGGAGTGATGTGGAGAATAGACTGTGGGAAGCCAGGGCTAGTTGAGGGCCTGACACGTTGTAAATACTCATGGATTTGTGGAATAAACGATTGCTTCATGTGTGAGAGTGGGAGGTGGGAAGAGGGATGCGTGCTTGTAGTGCTGTCTCTGTGACAGAGCTGTCCTCACATTCCTGGATCAGCAAAACACAGGGTCGGCAACCCAACACCTCCCTCCTGCTTTACCCCCCAGTGCAGTAGGACAGTGGACTGGACAGTCTTCTCCAGGGGAGGGAGAGGGCAGAGGGGCTGCTGGTGGAGCCCCTGCATCCTTGCTGTGGGGTGTGGTGTGGTCGGGGTCCGTGGCTGGGGAGCTGCTGTGGCGGGATCTCTGGAGACCAGGGTTTGGATGCACGTTTCGGGAGTGTTCGCCTTTTGCTTCTTGTGTTCCCGCTTCCCTTGTTCGCCCAGGAGCTGTCAGAGGGTGAGGATGCTTCTCCCTCATCAGGCAGGGGCCCCTCCTCCCTGACGTTTGTTTCCCCTGCCAGAGCAGGGACCCTCAGGCCAGAGATGCCTGGCTTGCCGTCAGTCAACAGTGAGGCCATGAGGTGACATTTTTAACTTAGGCTCAGGATGAAGTGCTAGCATTCGGTACTTCCAAGCTGCATGGTTGTCTTTCCTTTTTAAATGTTTGTGTTTTTTTCCTGATTATAAGAGTTAATATATGTTTATTATATAACATTTGGAAATTATAGAGAAGTAAAAGCAACAAATAAATTATCACCCATATTCCAACTACTAGAAGTGTATTAAAATATTAGCAATTGTTATTATTTCTCATTTACGTGGAATATAAAGTTATCTAACTATATCCATTTATCTGTCTACATATCAATCCATGTGTATAGCCGTATGAATTTCCAGAATAGATATTATTCCAGTCTATGGTCACTTTTTTCTAGCTATTTCTTTATTGGATATGTAGACTGTTTTCAGTTTTTCATTGTCATAAATAGTGCTGTGACTAAGTATCTTTGTGCAAAGATTTTTGTATTTATATCTGATTATTTGCTGAACGTTAATTCCTGGATGTGGATAATTTTAAGATCCTTGGCAGTACTACCAAATGGCCCCTTTGAATTGTACCAGATTATACTTTCACCAGCAAGTTGAGGAGAAGATGTTTCTGTGGGTGACTGACTGTGCAGCGCATCTGACAAGCAGGAAGTTTGGTGGACGCTGCTGAGGGAAGCGGGTCCCTCCAGAACAGGCTGGCAAGCTGTCCACCACGCTGTGTCCAGGGAGCCTGCGTCTGGGAAGGGAGGTAGCCTAGCACAGTGCCTTGGCTAAGTGACCAGGCGGAGGGGAAATACAGTATTTTAGAAGGAACTAGAATACAGAATTGGGGATGGGGCAAGAGAATGCAACAGGGACTTTGCATCTTTTTAAATTAGAGTCATTTCACTGGCAATAATTGATCCCTTAAATTGTGGAGTACTGGGCAAAATTAGTGTTTTGTTTGGGGTCTATAAGAGCGCTTTGAGAATTCTCTTTACGTTCAGAAAATCCTACATCCTCAGGATTAGAAAGGACCTTAGGAGATCCATCTTTATTCATTAAATGATAGGCTTATGTCCAAAATAAGGAGGAAGAAGAAGACTCTCGATTTCGTTTTAGGGCTCTCACTCTTTTGCCCCATCTACCCTGGTTGATTCCCAGCCGGAGTCAGTAATTTCACTTTGTGCTCAGAAACTTTTGGATTCTTTGTTCAGGGTGCGATGCAAGATGTGAGGTCCCCTTAGATTGGGAGATTATCTGACAAATCCAGATGCATCCAACGAATGATGTGATGGGGGCAGCTCATAGACATAGGTATTCCTGGAAAGGCTCTAGAAACCGGTGAAGCAGTTTCACAACCATCACAGTGACAGAGCTGTAGTTGGGGGTAAAAATGGTGCTCCAGCAACTGGAGTGGCTAGAGGTGAAAACTGGTCCAAAAGGTCCGGGGTCAAGTTTTAGCTCTGCCATTTAGTCACCATGTGACTTTGGGCCTATCACTTCCCCCCCGGGCCTCCATTTCTTTATGAAATGATGGTCCATCCCATGCTAAAAGCTCCCTTTCTGAGAGGGCCCATCTTTATCCTGTGAACACCTCTCGACTTCCCTGATGCTGGTATAAAATGTGAGGAGGTTCAACACCAGGCTTCCCAGCTTGAGGTCCAGGAGCTTTCGGAGCCTGTGTGAGGGACAGGGAAGGGCCGTGCGGTTGCTCTGAACGTGCACTTGTGAGCCCACTAGACCTGCAGCTCCTTGGGAGGAAGCAGTAGGTCTTATCTCTCTTTGTGCCCTAGCGCCCAGCACAGGCCCTGTCCAGCCTGCCCGGGTACTACTGCAGAAGCACCTGCACCACCACGTGGTCAAGGGCTCCTGGTACAAGATCTCTTAAGGAGCCGGCAAGGCTATAGAGGCTGTTCAAAATGCACACATAGTTTTTGAGCTATATTTTGGTTTGGGGTATGTGAACTTCATGCCATGTGAGTGTGTGAGGAAAGCTGGCAGGTCAGATGGTGTAGGAAGCAGGCAAGGCTCTGTGTTCCCAGTTCCTGGAGTTGCTGGGAGCGCTGGAGGGGAGGCTCTCAACTCACTGGAGACCCTGAATAACAGCAGGCCCCGCCTCTCTGGGCTGGGAGGGAGCTGGGCTGCTGGAGGCAAGGAGATGGATTTGATAAGTTTGACAAGTTTGTGCTCGATGTCTTTGATAAGTTGGGAGACGAAGACCAGGGAGGAAGATGGGTGATGAGAAGAGGGCAGAGGCCAAGGTCAAGCTCTCCAGCTGGCCCTGCGCCATCCTGGGCGTCTGAACTGAGGCGGTCGCATTGGAGGGAAGGAGTCGCAAGGATACGGGAAGAGGGACACCTGGTAGTAATCTGGTGGGATTTTTGTTCTTTGGGCAAGGTCATGACTAGTGATTACCATATGTTAGGCTAGTATTGAAAACCACTCCATTTTCCTTCCCCGGGTGGTAGGAGGAGGTGGAAGCAGCTTCAACGTGGGGATGAGTGTCACTCCTGTAGCCTCTGGGGCCACCAGGACGTTCGTTGATGCCATGGGTGAGCCCTTCTGGGATCATCTTTTGCCGGGTGTGGAGGAGAGGCCTCCTGGCTTTGCAGTCACAGACCTGGGGAGGTCCTGGCTGGGGGGTCAGATAGCCTCAGTCCAAATCCTAACAGTGCCACTGGCCAGCTGTGGGACCCTGGCAGGTTATTCAGCCTCTCTGCACCTTCAGGTTCTCATCTGTCAAATGGGCTATTAACAGGCCCCGCTCAGGGAATATAGTGTCGTAATCCCCTGTGGAGCAGATTGCGAGGTGCCTGGCCAGGAGAGCTCTATAAATACTGGCCACAACGACTCTCCCGAAACCAATGTCTATTAATACTGACCATTGTATTGGTGACAACGCACCCTTCACCTCCAGGCTCATTGGCCAGGGGACAAGTTCTCAATGCAAAGGGCTCAAGGCCACCTTCCAAGGACCTCTGTTACCTAGTCCGCTCTCACCCTGGACCCCTGCCAACTTCACCTGTGGTCTTCTAGAACTCTCTCTCTCCTTAGCTTCAGAGAAAAGAGCAAGATTTGAAGTCAGAAAAACTCAGTGCCACAGCCCTTGCCTATAATCATGAGGAGACCCAGTTAACACACGTGAAGCAATTAGGATTCAACAAAAACAGAATATGAGGTATACGTGACTCCAAAATAATAAGCCTTTGAAAATCAGTCATAGTTAGACCTCTATGGCCAGTGAGCATTCCCCTCCAGGTCAGAACCTTTGGAGGTCATTGACACGCCTCCAAAGTGTTTGAAGGAGTTGGGAGCTACCTTTAGAACCAGTGTGTGGGGCACAAGTGACTCACTGCTGAAGTTTTGCAGTTAAATCTCCTCCTGGATCCAGAATGGGTTCACTCATCTTGATCGCCTTCATCAGTCACTAGATTGGGCTTTGAATTTGTGTCTGTGTCCAAAATAATCTAAACGCCTTATCAAGGGATGAAAAAATTGTCGTTATCCAGGAGAGTCAAGAGAATAATATTCTGCAGGCTCTATTGAAAATCAGAGATTTTAAGAATACAGCTCGAGCAATGACAGCATTGTTGGAATAAGTGTGGTCTTGATGGGACCTCCTTGAAGGGGATCAGACTCACTGGGTAGGTGAATTCTTGTGGTTTGCTAGGAATTATTTATAGTATAGTTGTGCCTTGTGGTAATGGAATGCCGCTGGCAGAGCTGGGAAGACAGATGCCAGTGGTGGCTCCAGGGCTCTCACGGGGTCAGAGGACTTCTGCTCTTAACTCCTTTGCTTTCTAGGTATGTGGCACTGGGCAGCTGCCTAACATCCACCTTTCCTTATGTTAAAAATGAAGATGATAATGTCTATTCTGCTTCCTTAACAAGGCTTTTGAGGAGAAGCAGATATAATTATGACTGTGAAACCACGTTTAAATGTAGACATAGCAAGTAATGAGTTATAATACAATGAACTGACTGTGACCTTGGGCGAGCTGTTTCATCTCTGAGCCAACTTCCATATCTGTAAAATAGAGAGGATAATACCAGTTGTGTCCACCTCACGGTGTTGTTGTAGGGGTGAAATGAATCAATCCACGTGGACGAGCTTCGTAAACATGCATGTGCTGCGTATGGGTTAGTCATTAATGCTCCCCTGGAACACATCGGGCAGTATCATTACTCTAAGTGAGGTGGGGCTCTATGGAGAAGGTAGATGCAGGAGGTGAGAAGAAAGTGGGAGAACATTCTATGAAGTCTCAGTGGCCTTTTTCAAGCCTCCTTCTCTTTGTCCTCTCAGCTGGCACTGGCTAAATAGCTCCTTCCCATCTCTGCCCCTCCCACCAAATGGGATGTTCCTCACAGCTCTGCCCTTGGCCTTCTCCCTCCAACTCAGTGAAGTGAACATTTATTGAGCATCTCCTGTGAGCCATAGTCTCTCATAAGGGACACAGAAATGGGATCGTGTAAGTTATAATTGTATAACAAGGTAAAACAGTAGTGTTGAGGGAGAGAGTTGTCTCTGGGAAGGCTTCCTGGAGGTGGTGGCCTCTGAGCTGGGTGTGAGAAATGAGTCAGATTTCGCCAGAAGGCCAAGGGGAAGGAAGCAGGGCACTCTAGGTAGGAGGACTGCAGGAAGGAAGGCATGGAGGGAAGACAGCAGGGCTTCACCTGTTTTCTCTGAGGGGGAGATCCTCCTCTTTCTTCTCTGCAGAAACCCAGTTCCAAGCCTTCAGCCACCAGTCAGACATTGACACATTCGTTTATCCTGCTTCACTTTCAACAGCACAGATAGCGGTTATAAACGCAGACATGTCTCCCTTTCCTCCCCTAGACCCGACCACCCTTTGCCTGATAATGGTCCTGTTAATCTCTCCATTGCACATTCAAAACCTCCATCATCTTTGTCTCATTGCCTTTTCTCACTCACAGGTAATAAGTGTGGACTCTTCCCTCCCTTCGTTCCTCCCATCCTCCCTTTCTTCCTTCCTCCTCCTAAATCCCATCACTTGTTAATCAGATGGAATTAAGTACACATAATTCCATTTGGACAGTGGGTGACCTAGGCTGTCAAGGCGTGTCACCCCATTTGGGTTGTGAAGCCGCAGTGTGGACCCCGGAGTCCCTTGGAGGTCATCCTGGAAGCACACCAGGAGGTCCTCCTCAGCCCTTTCCTGTTTCCCTTTCAGAAGCTGTCTTTGTTTTGCTCCTTCCTCTCCTATCCTTCATTCTTTATTTCTGTCTTTTTAAATTGATCTTTGGAGTCAGACAGACCTGGGTTGATACCAAGCGCTACTGTTTGCCGTGCAACCTTGGCCAATTTACTTATCTCACTATACCTCAGTGTCCTTATCAGAAAATAAGGATAATAATGGTACCTACCTCCCAGGATTGCCAAGAGGATTAACGGGGACGGTCCCTGCGAAATGCTGAGCACGTGCCTGCAGGGAGCAAGTGCTCCCCTCATTTGGCTGCCATAATAATAGCCAATCATTACCCTACTCTGGTGGGCATCTTTTTAAAAAACATTCTCCCTAGCTTTATTTCTCCCTCCCTCTGTAAGTTTCCCCCTTTTATTTCTCTTTTCAGCCCCCTTCCTTTCTTCTCCCTCTATTTTATCTTTTTTCTTCACTGGCTGTGGCATACAACTTGATTTTTTAAATAATGGTTATGTTTGAATCGAGTGTCATGTTTCCCAATCTTAATTTTAAAAGGCTATCAGTAAACCTTTAATGTATCTTCTGAAATAGATTTTACTTAAACCCCTGCGGGCTCCTCGCGTTCCCACGCTGAGCCCGCCCCTCCCCCCCCACCCCCCGCCCCCCGTCCCCCGTCCCTTGAGAGGCAGTGACCTTGGCGACCACCTTCCTCCCCTTCCCCAGTCCAGGCCTCAGCATCGGTCCAATGTGTACATTTTCTAATGCTGTAAACTTTCCAGACAAATGATGCTTCTCTGGTTTCCTTAAAGTCCTGGGCCACTTCTTACAAGTCAGTGGAGTAAATGGACCCCAGAACGTGTAAAGGCACCGGCGTCTGGCTCAGTTCGCCCGCCGCCCCGGTAGCGGCGCTTCCTGCCCCCTTCCCACGCCTCTCCCCCTTCCTCCTCGGAACCAGGATGTTTTCCTTGCCTCTTTATTGTTTCACTAACCTGGCAGGCCTCCTTTGGTGGAGCCCTGCCACCAGGCTTCCTCTTTGGGTGTGAGCGAATGTCAGGGTGACCTCGCGGGAGGCAGGGAGGCTGGCTCCCCGGGCTCCCACCCCCGGCCCCGACCTTCACCTCTGCCGCCGCTTGCTTCTGCCTCTTTCTCAAAACTGCCTCTTTGCTAAGGAGCCTCTTCTTCAGCCCCTCCATGGGCGTTTATTTTTCAGAGGGTAAGAGGGGCAAAGAAAACCGAGGCGCAAGGTATAGGCCCCCCACAGAAAGCCTTTTTGTTTACTTATTTAATTGAATGGGAATCTTCTGACCTTTGACCCTAGGTCTGTTTCTCAAGGTCCTTTTTTTTCCCCTTAAACCTATAGAATTATTTTTAAAGCAAGGAGCATGAGGTCATACCAAGGTCCTTCATCTTTCATTCCTGCCTGGATAGGCAGCCTCTTTCCTTAGTGCCCCTGAGGCCGCCTCAGGGGTGATTCCCTTTCTGGAAGCCTGACCCCAGACCCAGGGGCCCCAGGTCAGCCGACTCTGGGTCACGGCTCAGGCTTTTGTCCTGGAGGATGGGCATCTGGACAAAAGCTCACTCTCTCACGGGGAGGGGAGGATAATGTACCTTGTAAACTTCATGCTTTTCATTACGAGGGGCTGTTCCAGGGGAATCTTTTTAAAAATCACATCATCGGAGTTTAAGTCCAAACACTTCTCAATGTGTATGTTTTTTCTTGGGGCCGCTCCTTTCAGGGTAAGAACAAGGAAGGAAACGAAACTCCCCGAGAGCCCTGGACAGTCCAGATCGAGAGCTGAGTCTTTTGTTCACACAAACTCATTTGGCTCCTAAATGTCCTCCACCCAGAATCATTACATCCGCAGCAGCGTTTCAAAACACTGCCCAGAGTGGCCGAGCTGAGTAGGCGGCTGCCTTTCTGGTGAGGTTGCAGCCACCCTCCCCCCGAGCGCCCAAGGTTCCTGCCTGCCCCAAAATATCCTGCCGCCGGCCATCTGGCCTGAAATCCCCCTCATTTGGAGGATTCCTGGGGTGCAGACAGGGAGGCCATGAGGGCTCTGCTATGGAAGGCCGGGGGTGTTTGGAGGAGGGGGCGGCAGCTGGGGGAGGGAGGATGGGATTCTGGTCTTAGCCCTGTGCCTTCCAGACTCCCCGGTCGCCCCCTCTGCCTTGCTGGGCCGCTTCCTACACTCCAGCAGCACCACAGGGATTTATTCCCGTGGTTCAGCTCTCTTGGAAGCAGGAAGCTCCTTGGAGCAGATTCTACCGTGTCTTGTGTGGGGTTGATGCTTATATGCATTTTTTATTGTGGTAAAATATGTGTAACGTAACGTTTACCATTTTTACCACTTTAAGTGTACAGTTCACTGGCGTTGATTATGTTCACAATGTTACACAAGCATCACCACCACCCCTTTCCAGAAAGTTTTCATTTTCCAAATAGAAACTCATTAAGTAATAATTCCCCATTCCTCCCTCCCTCCAGCCCCTGCTAACCTCTAGTCTACTTTCTGTCTCTATGACTTTACCTATTCTAGGTACCTCAGATAAGTGGACTTATGTAATATTTTTCCTTTTGCGTTTGGCTCATTTCACTTACCATAATGTTTTCAAGGTTCACCCATGTTGTAACATGTGTCGGAATTTCCTTCCCTTGTAAGGCTGAATAATATTCCATTGTATGCATATACCACATTTTGTTTATCCATCTACCCGTTGATGGGCACTTGGGTTGCTTCCACCTTTTGGCTATTGTGAATAATGCTGCTATGAACGTGGGTATACACGTATCTGATTCCCTGCTGTCAGTTCTTTTGTATATATGCCTAGCAGTGGAATTGCCGGAACATCTGGTAATTCTATGTCTCAGTTTTTGAGGAACCACCAAAATGTTTTCCGCAGTAACTGCATCATTTTACATTCCCACCAGCAAAGCACTTAGGTTCCAATTTCTCCACATCCTCGCTAACACTTCTTATTTTTCACGTTTGTGATAATAGCTATCCTAATGAGTGTGAAAGTGAACATTTAAAAAAATTTGTAAATGCCACTCACTGACCACATTGTGGATTTGGAACTGTTACTACCCCTTTGGGCCCCAGTCCTGTCATGTGAGGGTCAGAGTAGTTGGTTGCTGGGGTCCCTGAGGACAGAGGTCGCCTCTGGAGAGGGATGGGGGTACCACAGCCAACCCAGCCGATTTCCCAATTCTGCCCAGAATGAATGATGCGAAGCCCTGTGGGTGCTAGCTGGCGAAGCAGGCCACACACACCATCCATTAGTTTGGGAGGAGCTGGCTGGGCTTCCCTCTTGGTCCATCCTGGTGTCCATGTGGGTGTGTTAATTAGGAAAGGTACTGGAATGAAAGAGCTGGCCTCTAGTCTCTGCTCTGCCACTTATTTTCTGGGTTATTCTGGGCGAGTGACCTCAGTACTGAGCCTCCGTCAGTTTTTTTCTTCTATAAGATGGTGCAAGAATTCCTATCCTACCTGCCACTCAGAATGTCAGGATCTAACAGGATAACTTGCCCCCCCCCCCCGAAATCATCCTGTAAAAAGTGCTTTGCAGTTGTGAACGTGTGGGATTTCTTAAGTTCATCTCTGAGAATAGGAGCCTAATTTCCTTCTCCCTTAAAGTTCCTGTGAACAGTATCCTCCTCCTCTTGTGGTTTCCACATCCATCACACCAAAGGGATTAAAAAGAAAGGGGCGGGGGGAGTGGTTACAGTCTCTATCTTTTTAAAGTCTCTTTTCTTCCCTCCCTGTGTGAGCCGTTGAATTTCAGGAAAATCTTTTAAAATTACAAAGAAACCTGCTATCATAGTTCTAAGATACAACCGTGCAGATTCAAGGCACCCAGCTCCACAGCACTCTGAAGAGTGTTTCCCAAGTTGAGGATCCCAAGTTGAGGTGGGGGGACAGGAATGGGGAATTCCGCAGCTAGGGGTCAGTGTCTCACCTTCCAGAACCTGTCCCTCGTGAACCTTAACCCCTCGCCATCTGACCATCTTCCATCTTCCGAGCGACACTCGGGAAAGTCCTGGGGACTTTGGTTGACTCATCTCTGGACTTTTTGCAGGCCTGGTGTCCATGGCCTCTGTCTGCTGTATCTCTGCATGCACAGCCTTCCTGACTCCTACTTTTAATGTCATCCTGTCCTTCCCTTGTCATCCGTGTGTCTTTCACTGGCTCTTGTCCTCCCGCCAAATTCAAGTTTTCCCCTCAATTCAGTCCTTGACCCCTACTTTCCCCTTCATCTGCCACCTCTTTGTCCTTCCTCCTGATCAATAGCCCACATCTTAACTGCCCGTCACACATTTCCACCTGGAAGTTATAACATCAGCCCAAACTTCATATTTTGAAAACAGGCTTTTCTTCTCCCATAAATTCATTCTCCAGCCAGGCACTACTTCTTTGTTATCATTCTTTTCATTACCCGTGAAATTCATCTCTGAGTTAGAAGCTAATTTCGAAGTCCTCTTGCTCCGTCTTCCAGCTAATAACATGCAGCTGCCATCAAGCCAAGTCTGTCCGATTCCAAAGCCCACGTGATAGGCACCGTCTCATTCCTCTTAGAAACAGGGAGTGCAGTGGGGTTTAAGGCTGAAGTTTGGAGGCTGGTGAGACTTTCTTTGGCCCTGCTCATTGGTTAGTGCCTTGGAGGCCCCGTGTCACCAAATAAGTGGGGGTGCGATGGAAGGGGACCTGGGTTCAGATTCTTTTCTCTCTGCTGTTGAGCCTGTGACCTTGAACAATCAGTCTTTCTGCCCTCAGTCTCTCCATGTGCCATGACACCTACTTGACCAGCTGTCACGTGCAGCAAATGAGATAACACAGGTGAAAACACTTAGCACTGGGTAGGGAGATCTGAACCTAAATGGAGGGAAACGAAAATAAAGCGCTTGTGCTTCAACACTGGGCCCCAGAAGCGAGAGTGTAGCTGGCGGCATTTGACATGGGGCCGCGCAGCGGTAGATGGTGCAGCATGGGGGCGGCCGGGCCACCGGGAAGAAATTGCCTCTTTGGATGACGGCACACTCCCCGCAAACACCCACTACACTGCTCAGGAACAATGCAAGCTGAAAAACCCCAAATCATGGGGTGGGTGGCGAGGAGTTGACTCTGTAGCAGCTGCTAATTAGGAAATCCTACTCCTGGGCCGTGCTAGCATCCCTGATGTTGTTGGTTCACAAACAGATGTTTTGGAACATTAAGACATTACAGAAGTGGAAGTTGTCAACTTGGAAAAAAAAAACAAAAACAGGCAAAGCAGTAAAACTCTCTTGTTAATTTAATCTCCATTCATGGTACAAGGGAAAGTGATGGCCTGACACAGGGGGCTGAGTGCAGAGGGAAGGATGGTATTTCCAGCTCAAAAGACACCTGGGAAATTGGGACATCTAAACTCCAGTATGAGGCTGGTCGGTGTGGCTCGGGTGCCGCAGGATGCGAGTGGGGCTTGAGCAATCGCCGCTGACCCTCTGGGGAGAGGGATGGATGAGGTGAGGAGTGCCAGCCTCTCCGGAGCCTCGGGACGCCCCTTCCTAACCCCCAAGGCTGCCCCTGAGTGCTGGTGGCACACAGCCTCTTCTCTTCACTGCCCAGCTGGCCCAGGCTCCGCAGCCTGAGGCATACCTTCTCCTTTCTCGAGGGCCAATTTCTCTTCTCCACAAAGAGGAAGAGCAGGTTCCCTGATACCTTCCCCTGCATGTGGTAGGTCCCTGTCCAGTCCTGTGCACTTTACTCTGAATTGCTCTCCCGCTCAGGGTTTACACCTGTGCTGAATAGGGAGCCACACCACAAACAAAAATTCAACCACAGGAGCCCTAAACAACTCAGGGCTTCTGCAAGGACTCGTCCTTGGACTAAAGTAAATATTTTAGCGTTTGACTCATTGTTCTTCCTGAGATACAGCCTGGAATGGTGTAAAGCACTTGATGTTCACAATCAAACAAGACCTTGAACGGCAGAGAGTGTGGCCTGGGGTGCTGCCTGCCCCATCCTGCGTGGTTTGTTAATCCCTTTTCTGAGGAACAGTTCATACGCAATCAGAGGAGTAGAGGCACATCCAGAGCTAAACAGGGGGCAGTGGGATACTGTTCTTTTGGAATCCCAGGCCAGTGACATCAGGGGCTTGTCTTGTAAAATTTAATTTTTATTTTTATCAAACTTATGCATGCTTTAAAGATCAAATATGTTTTATAAGGCTATTATAAAAACCCTGACCACTCCTACCATTGTCATTTTCTGCTTCCCACTTTCAGCCCTTTCAACTGATTCTTTTAGGAATTATGTCCATATCTCTAAATAACATGCTTATGTTACTGTTTATTGTTTTTTGTTTTTTTTTTGGTTTTGGTTTTAGGCAATGTTCATTGATTTCTCTCAGTGGAAATTTTATATCATTCCAAGCTCTACCACTTTTATTCTTTAGGGTCAGCTTGAGGAACTTTAAAGTGCATTTTTGACACAGCTTAAAGTTACCTTCTCCAATACAACATGATTCTGATCATCCCCTTCCAACTTATGTGCTATTGTTATCCAGGATTTGCTGTCTTGTTTTCTTCCTTTTTTTTTTTAATTTAATTTAATTTATTTTTGGCTGTGTTGGGTCTTCATTGCTGCGTGTGGACTTTAGTTGTGGCGAGCAGGGGGCTACTCTTCGTTGCGGTGCTCGGGCTTCCCATTGTGGTGGCTTCTCTTGTTGCGGAGCACGGGCTCTAGGCACGTGGGCTTCAGTAGTTGTGGTACGCAGGCTCAGTAGTTGTGGCTTGCAGGCTTCAGTAGTTGTGGCTCGTGGGGTCTAGAGCACAGGCTCAGTAGTTGTGGCGCACGGGCCCAGCCGCTCCGCGGCATGTGGGATCTTCCTGGACCAGGGCTTGAACCCATGTGCCCTGCATTGGCAGGCGGATTCTTAGCCACTGCACCACCAGGGAAGTCTGCCATTACCTTTTTGAATATAGCCGTTTCTCCTTTTTATCATTTCCCCTCCTAGAACTCCAATTAGATATATGTTGGACTTTCTCACTCTATCTTCCTTGTCTCTTCACCTCTTTTTCATAGTTTCTGTATTTTCATATCATCTCAGCATTCTCTTGTCATCTGTCTTGTAATTCTTAAGTCTCTTTTCAGCCGTATCTAATCTGTTAAGTTTCCTAATTTTAATTATTATTATTTTTTCAATTCTAGAATTTCCATTCAGATTTCTTTCATATATTTTGGCCGTTATGTATAGTCTCTTTTTCTCTCATTTTCAATTTCTTATCTCTTTTCATGGAGTTTTATTTACTTACATTCTTTGTCTGATAATTCTAGTAGTTGAAGTCTTTGCTTGTCTAGTTTGCTGACTTTTGCCTACAGATGCCTTTTTCATGTTTATTTTGTGATTTTTTTTTTACTGTGATCTCTTATTCCCTAGGATTTTATCAGTAAATAATAAAATTGGATTAAAGGTATGTTTATCTAGAGAGAATTCACATTTGTTTCTGCCAAGTACCCAGAGGCACTGTATATCAGGATCACGGTTCCTCCCCAGTAACAGAATATGCGTGTGTGTGTGTGTGTGTGTGTGTGTGTGTGTGTGTGTGTGTGTGTGGTTTGAGATATAATTTATATACCATAAAATTCAGCCTTTTAAAGTACAGGCATACCTCAGAGATATTGTGGGTTCAATTCCAGACCACTGCAATAAAGCGAATATCACAATAAAGCAAGTCACATGAAATTTTTGGTTTCCTAGTGTGTATAAAAGTTATGTTTAGGGCTTCCCTGGTGGCGCAGTGGTTGAGAGTCCACCTGCTGATGCAGGGGACGCGGGTTCGTGCCCCGGCCTGGGAGGATCCCACGTGCCGCGGAGCGGCTGGGCCCGTGGGCCATGGCCGCTAAGCCTGCTCGTCCGGAGTCTATGCTCTGCGGCGGGAGGGGCCACGGTGGCGAGAGGCCCGTGTACCGCAAAAAAAAAAAAAAAAAAGTTATGTTTAAACCGTACTGTAGTATGTTAAGTATGCAATAGCATTATGTCTAAAAGATACATTGTACGTATCTCAGTTAAAAATAATGCTGTTGGTACCAATAGACTTGCTTGATACAGGGTTACCACAAACTTTGAATTTGTAAGAGATGCAGTATCTGTGAGGCGCAATAAAATGAGGTATGCCTGTATATAGTTCACTCGTTTTTAGTGTATTCACAAGGTTCAGGACTACTGTTTTAAAAATTTTAATTTTATTGGGGTATACTAGATTTACAGTGTTGTTAATTTCAGGTGTACAGCAAAGTGATTCAGTTATACATATATATATATATGCATTCTTTTTTAGATTCTTTTCTCTTATAGGTTATCACAGAATATTGGGTTGAGTTCCCTGTGCTATACAGTTGTCCTTGTTGGTTACCTATCTTATACATAGTAGTGTGTGTATGTTCATCCCAAGCTCCTGATTTATCCCTCCCCCATACATTTCCCCTTTGACAACCATAAGTTTGTTTTCGATATCTGTAAGACTGTTTTGTAAATAAGTACATTTGTATTATTTTTTAAAAATTAGATTCTAGGACTTCCCTGGCGATCCAGTGGTTAAGACTCTGCACTTCCAATGCAGCACAGGCAGGTTCGATCCCTGGTCAGGGAACTAAGATCCCACATGCTGTGAGGCATGACAAAAAAAAAAGATTAGATTCCACATATGAGTGATATCATATGATATTTGTCTTTCTCTGTCTGACTTACTTCACTTAGTATGGTAATCTCTGTAGGACCACTTTTTTTTTTTTTTTTTTGCGGTACACAGGCCTCTCACTGTTGTGGCCTCTCCCGTTGTGGAGCACAGGCTCCAGACGTGCAGGCTCAGCGGCCATGGCTCACGGGCCCAGCCGCTCCGCGGCATGTGGGATCTTCCTGGACCGGGGCACGAACCCGCGTCCCCTGCATCGGCAGGCGGACTCTCAACCACTGCGCCACCAGGGAAGCCCTATAGGACCACTTTTAAACACACCCTTGGCTTGAGGTTTAGACCACACAGGTATTGTGACTTTGTGCTGCACCCTCATGTGAGGGCTAGCTTTATGGTTATAAATTCTTGAGTGAGAGTTATTTTTCCAGATTCCCTTGCTGTCCTCTTCTGCAGGGCAGGTTTGTTTCTATTTGCCTTACATCCAAGGTATAGCCCTGGTCCTAACTTCATATAGGAGTTTCCTCTCAGACTCCCTCCTTAAGAATTTTGTCTCTTATCTCCTGCATCCCTGTGGCCATCAGAACAGAAGTTCAAGGTCACAAATATTGAGCAGGTGCCCCAGGGCAGCTGCCAGCTTCAGAGTTAGCTCAACTCTCTGAATTCGAACTCTCAGTTCATTTTTGACCTCACAAGATTTGTGTGCCAACTCAGCAATGCATTTAGAAGTATTTTTTTTAAAAAAAAAAAAACATTTTATTCAGCATTTTTAGTTGTTGTTAGTGCAGGGTTATTCAGGATACTGCAGGCTGCAGGACTATTGTCTACCTTTCAGTTTTGTTTATAGAGTGCATTTTTCCTGCCTTCCATTTTTAGTCAACCCTCCAGGGAGACAACATGGTTCAGGGCTAACCATGTCCTGTCTTCATGTGGCCACTCTTTTCCTTTTGAAGGCTGGAATTCCTTGAGCTGACTGGATCTTGGGATATCCATCCTTTGTTCCCTGAAGAAGGGGACGTGGCTGCTTCCAGAGGCCCAGCCACGCTCACCATTGGCCAAGTCTCACACTCATCTTGAGTCTGTAATAGAGCTAAATACAGTTCCTTCCCTTTGCTCATGGCTTACCAGTTTTGGAGCATGGGTTTTAAGTCCCTTCTGCCTCCCCACAATCACTTTTTTTCTGGCTTCTTTTGAGAATAACTTGTCTCATTGTGCCAAGTTGACCAAGAGGGTAGAGAAGGCATCCTCAAATCCTTTCCCTTCCTCTTTGGAGGCCAGCTTGCCTTTGCAGCTCAGAGAGGAAGAACAAAGGTTACATGTGTCCATAACCCCAGAGTCCCAAGTTGAACTTGTGGACTTGGTGGCTGCCCCAGAAACACCCCTCCACATCCCATTTCTAGCTGATTGTGGACCTTGCCTGTCTGGGCCTGGGCAGCCCAGATGCCTAGGAAGCCTCCTCCTTAGGAAGCTTCTGTTAATTATCACTTACAGGAAAAAGAATAGGAAGCATGAAAACAGTAATTCTCAAGGGGCTCGGGGAGGAAATGATTCCCTTAGGAAAGTGTGTCAGAATCTCTTTATGGAAGAATTTATAATCACCACCCCTCCAACTCCAGTAAGTGAGCCACTGCTTCAGGTTGGAGTGGACCAGCGTGGGGACAGTGTTGAGAACCATTGCTCTAGAATTGCACTGTCCATATAGCAGCCACTAGCCACATGTGGCTAGCCTGCTCTTGAAGTGTGGCCAGCAAAATACTCTCTGGATTTTAAAGATTTAATACTAAAAAAAGAATGCAAAATATCTCAGTAATTTTTATATCAATTACATATTGAAGTACCATTTTGAGTATGTTGGAGTAAATAAAATATTTATTAAAGTTAATTTCACCCGTTTCTTTTTACTTTTAAAACTGCGGCTACTACAGAATTTAAAGTTACCTATGTGGCTTGCATTTGTGGCTTACTTTATACATCTCTTGGACAGGGCTGATCTAGAAGATAACTTGCTCCTTTGGGATTGTGTGTGTGTGTGTGTGTGCACCCATGTGCATATGATATTTTGAGTTGAACTGTAGGTTCTGCCTGCAGGCTTTACTGGTCCGATGGTTGGACATTTTTGCCTGACTCGTATAGATAGAAGTGACTTCATTCATCCCTGCAGAGCTTTCTCAACAGCCCCCAATCCTAAGCAGAAAGAAAAATATTCCCAAATGGGAAAATAAAAATGGGTTTTTTCAAGGACCCATGTGATCAGCAATAACTTCAAATTGGTCTCTTTCTATCAATTTTCATCACTTATTCCACTTGTTATAAAATTTAACCCTATATAGTATTGTTGCTTCATAATTTCTTCCCCTGGATTGCAAGAATAATTACTGTTGGAAAAAAGAAAGGTGAGATCATTCTCCTTGAATCCACTTCTCCTGATATATCTGCTCATATACCTTTTCTGAAGGTTTACTTCTCTTTTCAGAAGCCAACAAGTCCTCACTGATCCATTTTCCTATTGTTTCAGCTGCTGTAAAAAACCACTGGCTAGAAAGCAACACTGAACAACCCCACACAGAAAATATTACCTTTGATCAGAATCAAGTGGACTTTTCAACAGTGGTCGCGAAAGAGGATGTGATGGTTCAGACCCCCAGGAAGAGCCACGCTTCTTCAGATGCTCCAGGAAACTTCCCTCCACAAACTGAAACAGCAGCTACAGGAAGAAGTGACTCTTCAAGGAGGACAGATGTCACCACTTCCCCTGTTGGGCCTGAGAGAGCAGCCGCTCCGACTTCCCAGAGCAGCACCTTAGGTGAGTTTAGGCTGACGACACTCATGTCACGCATGTATGTCCAGTCCTGGAAAACCTAATGTCTGCTGGTCTCTGCCTTCCCCCATCCTGAGCCGCAGTGCCCAGCCACGGGTCCTGGGCCAGGGTGAACCAGACCTGTGCCTCAGGCTCCACCTGGGGCTCCCTGTGGTTCACGGAGTTGTAAGCCTAGACCAGGTGAGGGTGCAGTTTTGCTGAGTGGCCTGACCAGTGCCATGGAATCTACATTCCATGGCCAGACTGGATCCACACAACAGCGGCAGTCCTGCCACACGCTGCACAGACTGAATCCACACAACAGCGGCGGTCCTGCCACACGCTGCAGTCTCCCGGGTACCAGGTCTGGTGGGCTGCTTGGCTGCGTGTTCATGTTAACGTAGCTCAGATGGCTGTTCTCGCTGCGGTCCGCACAGCTCTGTGGTTTGCCATTTCTAGCAAAGGATTTCAAGAAGGGGCTGGGGCTGGACGAGCAGGATTTGACTGAGGAAGGGAAGACAAAGAAATCTAGCACCAGCTAGTACCTACGCTATACCAACATGTCTCTCAATTCTCACAGCCAGTGGTGAGGTCACGTTACTCTCATTTTAGGAATTCGGAAACTGCAGCTAGAGAAATTAATCAGTCCAACGTGTGCAGGTCAAACAGTTAACAGGTTTCAGAGCTGAGATTTGTGCCTAAGCCTGTATTGGTGGGAAGGGTGGCTGAGGAGTGGGATGCCTGGACCATATGAGCAAAGATACAGAGGAAGGAAGAGAAGTGTGGCCTCTTCGTGGGTGGCAAGGCCAGCAGCCTCCCTCGGGGCGGGCATAAGTCACACACAGAGGAGAGGAGCTGCGGGTAGGACAGTCATGGGGTGGGGTTAGGCACAATTACTGAGGACTTTGAAAACCAAGCAGTTCTGATTTGGTGTGGTGGGAAAAGTCACTGGAGGTTTTCGAACAGGCAGTGACATGATTAAAGTGAATTCGGGCAGGGTTCACTTGGCATGTGGGTATAAGATGTCTGGGGTGAGAGATGGGGCAGAAGGAACCTGGAGTCCAGGGGACCACCCAGGCAGACACAGAAATCCAGATACCAGGTGCTAACATGTGGCCTGCTGGCCTCAGGGATGGAGAGGAAGGGATTGGTGAAGACTTGATAAAATCGATACAGCTTGGTGATGTGATGGCCTAAAAGTAGAGGCTGAAGCCATCAAAGATGACCCCATGGTTTCACACCCTAGTGATGGGAGGTCTGTTTGGGGGACTCAATTCTGTAAAGAGTACATAGGACAGTATTTAAAGTTCCATTCGTGAATGATGGATATAGAGCTTAGAAACTGCCTGTGACGCAGCCTGGGTTTGTTGGTCATCCAGATAGTGGGAATTTTGTTTATGTTAAATTCAAGTGAATTCTGGGACCAACTTTGTGGAATGTGAGTGATGAGTCATGATGATCAGAAGCCCACCTCTGGTTCTTTATCGTCTGATACTTAGCTTCATTGTGCCCCTCTGCTGATAATTTTACCACAAAATGCAGAATCTTTGTTTGTGAGATCTGAAAACAGTCTTTGTCTTGGTTTGTGGTCCCTCCTTCAGGAGGTGATTTTTCATAGAATGAACAATGGCTCCTAATTTCTTCTCGTGTCTATTTTATAGAGGTCAGAGGTGAGCCCACTCAAAGATTGTTCAGACATTTGGAAGTCTGCTGGTGGAATTTTAATTGTTGCTGTCTGCTTTCAGCCTTGGGAAGGCATCGCCTGCCGTCCAGCAGTTCAGGGTCAGAAGGAAGAACCGCCCCTCCTCACACGGAAAGCAGAACATCCTGGGGTTCCCCGGCAAGGGGGCAGGGGCTCCCTGAAGAAGTGACTGTGCACACCCAGGTGGCTGCCACTTCAGTTTTGACCCAGTCTTCTCTTCCTGCTGTGGAGGGGGGAGAAGAGACCACACTCCCCAGGCAGAGAAATTCCTCAGGACTAGAGCTCTCCTGGCTGCCTCTTTCCAGGACACTGGCTCACTTCCCTCCCTCAGACCAGTCCGCATGTGAGTACTGCTATCCCAGCTGCACCCTCTGAAGTCATTCAGAATAGAAATAAATAGCCCCGGATAGCCAGCTAGTTACATGCTCATCACAGGGGCTGAGGGGAAAGGACTTTAAGCACCAATGCAAAGTATTGGTTCAAAGTACAACCTGCCCAATTTATCTCAGTGTTGAAGTTCATGTCTAAAATGTATTTTCTTTAACTGTATAAGGAGGAAAATAATAGTTGGTCTGGTGGCTGCTCTAGGCCTTTCCATCCACCAACCCCTGCTTTTCCCGTCTCCCCACACATATACACATAAAAAAGACTGAGTGCGGCTGGTGTGTGGTCTTGCACAAGGGGCCACGTTCTGGGGTGAATGAAATGGTGAACATTGTTTCACTTGATGAGGAGTTATATTTGTATTTCTTCATTATTGCAAAAATGTTTCTTTCAATGGCAAAGATAACATAGATAGACGTTTTTCTGGGCATCATTTCAAAAAAACTATACGGGCAGGTGTTTGCAAGACTGCAGCAGTGGAGCGCTGGCCTCTCTGCATTCCAACCCCTAGTCATCAGTTCTGTCTCTGTGCAGGCCTTCCATCTCCACTGAGCCTTTTGTCAACCCTCTGAGCCTCTGTGCCATGTACCTTGTCACACCAGCTTATCTGATGCCTTCTACCCAGATAGCCTGTAATCTGCTTGAAGACACAGATTGTGTTTATTACTTCTCTTAGTTAGGTTCCCCTGCCCCACAGTGAGGTACAGTTGATGAGTAAGGGGGTGAGCATGTACCCAAATATCACAGGGTTCATCCAGCCACAGGCCAATGTTGGAAACTCTGCCCACTGTGTCTCTTTTCCAAGGTTTTATACCGAGCCTGTGCGTGCTTCTTGTGTTTGCATCTCCGTGCCATAGGGAGCAGGACAGAGAGGGCTGGAAATATTCTTGGCAAACAGGTGGCTTCAGAAATTGCCCTTTCAAAATTTTCATAGGTCAGAGGTTTTTAGAAGTACTTTCCAAGACTAGGGGTTCAGGTTTATGTCATCAAAGCAAAAACAGAACCCAGAGGCCCTTTCTGGAATGCCTATTTAAAGCAGCCCATTCCCCTTCCATATACTCTGTATACAGTTTCCTGCTGACTGGGTATATATGTAATTTATGATTCATATTTTTAGGAGATTGGTTTTTAAGATTATTCTTAAACATTGGTTAGATAGGATAAAAGCTACGATCCTTTCCAGCTTCAAAGTTCTGTGGTTCAGTGGTTTACAACCAGCTTTATGAAATGGTGGAAAGGAAGCTAAACTTGATTCTGGTCAGGGTCATTTAATATTTATACTTTAAATTCAACCCACTACTGTGGTATATATACTGTGGTATATTTGAAAATCAGCCTATGTTTCCAGCTCCTGGCCTTGACTCTGTAGTCACCTGTACTTTTTAACATTAAAAAAATAATTAGCCCTCCAATTCCTTGAGCATTCATTCTTTTAGAACCTTATACTTTTAATTTTTGAAGAGTTCTACCATATCGTTCCTCTTCCTTGAGTTTCACTGAGCATTTCTATTTCTTCTTAGTGAACTGGATGTTCTGTGCTACGTAGGGTCCCACCTCCCTCTTAGATACTGGAGGGGGCTTTGTGTGCTGTTAAATGAAGGGATACCCAGGCATCCAGGACTGTCTGGATCTAGCCTGACAGCCCCTGCTCTCCTCCCCGCAGGGATGCAGAGGGGACATGAACGAGGATCCGAAGCCACATGGGAAACGAAGCTCTGCTTTATTTTTAATGCTGGGCTGGTCCCTGCTACCCTGCTAACCAGAGCTCCGGTGTACCTCCTACCTCCTCTAAAATCCAAATCTTGAGATTTAGATTTTCTGAGCACAGGATCTAGGAGCGCTAGGCATGTAGGCAGGAGTGCTGAGAAAGCCAGCAGGACTTGCCCGAGGCAGACCGGGAGTCACCCAGCCCAACTGGCCTCTCTGTAGGGAATCGAAGCCAAGAGGGAATGGGGTAGGGGCATGCGCTTTGTGACACTTGGCTGCTCTGTCCACTAGTAAACGTGACCCAGTGAAAGTCGTGGCCCTTGGACCAGTCAGATGAGTGATGCTTCTCACTAGGTGAGCGCTAGGATTCCAGCCAGGAGCCTGGCCTGGGGAGGATGGGAGTCCTTATTTGAAACATGAAGGGATTAGATCAGTTGATCCTAAAGATCCTTTCTAGTTCCAGCATCTGTTATTCCAAACACATCAGCCTTTGTATTCGGTGACTCCTTTCACTTCGCATTCTGCTACATAGAAACATACACACAGCACGACCTCTTCTGAGGCTCAGGTAGTCAGGGGTTACCTGCTTCCAAAAATAAATTGCGTGCTAATAAATGTATGTGTTAAAGCAGGTAAAAGCCCAGACAGCTAACTCAGATTTTAAAAAAAGAGATCGGAAGCTGTTTGAAATCATTTTGCTTGCTGCTTTAGATCTTTTGTTGCTTTTTTTCCTTCTGTACTTTTTATATTTTCTATAATGACCATGTACTGTTTGATAATTAGGGGGAAAAGTAAGCAAAGCAACTAATAGGGGAAAAAGTTCCCTTTTAAAGGCAAAAAGAGATATGTGTATGTTGAATTATGTGAAAATGGCTACAACTGAGCACTGAATTTAGTACTGAGCTTCCTGGAAGCCAGGGCACAAAGGGAAACCGGGTGAGGCATGCTATTATTGTCAGATAAAGTGAGTATACAATTTCACCCATAGGCTTCAGTGTTTTGGGGGCAGTACATTCTAAGAGGAATGTTTATGTGAGGAATGTTGAGGCTCATAACAGAAAACGCCTTCAATTGCTGTTTTGTGGACACTGTGCTGATGTTCTTTAAAAGGTGATATTCTCTGTCGATTCTCAATAGGAGCTGAGGGTGTAATAATGGATCTCAACTCATGGAAGTGTTTCTGTGGGTAGCTGAGCTAATGTGGTCCAGGTAAATTGCTTCGTGGTGATTTCACTTTGTAAAGGAAGAGGATATAAATAACTCAGAAGGTTGTAGATTTAGCCTATCTTTCCCAAATATCAGCCGCTCCTGCCAGATTTTTGGCAAGTTCTGGATAGCAGCCAAGCCAGGGGTGAGCACTGTGATGCGTGCCTGAGGCTCCAGTATGTCGTGTTGTGATGGGAAAGTGACCCATATAGTGTTCTCAGAGGAGTAGGCGTTCCTTTCACCTCCTATTATAAAGATTAGGGAATTTAGGTTTTTTTCTGCTCCCAAATGGATGGGCTTCACATTTTCGAATGACTGCTTCAAGGGCAGAAAATGAGCAAGGAAAGGCAATTATTAAATAATCAATAGTGCTGGTCTGCTGATTAGAAACGTGGTACATTTCACCCTAGATGTATTTAGCAGGCGCTCATTTAGTAACATAAGTGGTGACTGTAGGTTAGTTTGACCAAGCATTTTCTCCTCTTATTAAGAAGCACCAGCTCTGCAGAAGTATGCACACTGCTTCATAGCTTACTGTGAGGATGGAACAAGATTATAGATATAAAGTACTTACGTAGCACAATATATGGAGGCGTACGTGAAGTAGTGGCACATCGTAATTGGTTAGTAAAAGGCAGAGCTTTTAATACTGATGAGAATGAGATGGTGAAGCAGTGTTCCACAGAGCCCTCAGGGTCAGGGAAACCCTAGCCATTTTCCTTTTGTGACTTCCAGCGGTTGTAACTTTTACAATTGTATTTCTGAGGCCATTGCTTTGCTGGACAGGTATTCCTGCCGAGTCCAATAAAACCTCACTGTGCATTGAATTCATGAAATGATGCAATTTACTGGGAATAAAAGTGTTTTGAAAGCGCACTCAGCAATCTGATGAGGCCGTAACTGGTGGATATAGATGGTGGCTCTAATGAAGTTAGGCCTGAGAAGCTAAGTGGGCGAGTGAGGATTTGGGGCATGTCTGTGTTGTGCTTTCCTTTTTTTATACTGAACCTTTTTTTTTTGTTTGTTTGTTTGTTTGGAGCAGAGAAAGGTTTATCGCAGGGTCAAGCAAGGAGAATGGGTGGCTTGTGCTCAAAAACCCCAGGTCCATTTGTTTTTTTTGGGGTACGTGGGCCTGTCACTGTTGTGGCCTCTCCCGTTGCGGAGCACAGGCTCCCGACGCGCAGGCTCAGCGGCCATGGCTCACGGGCCCAGCCGCTCCGTGGCATGTGGGATCTTCCCGGACCGGGGCACGAACCCGCGTCCCCTGCATCGGCAGGTGGACTCTCAACCACTGCGCCACCAGGGAAGCCCCTCCCATGTTTTAATTACTAGTTTTATGGATTGCCTGCATCTTCCTTGTCTCCATGAAGGTCCAGTGACCAGACCTGTGGCCTATGTTCTAGGTATACCTGGTTTTATGGTTTTGTACAAAAGTGAAAGGAACCTTTCTGTTTCCTGTGCTCTCCCTATATGTATATATTTGATATTTATTTGTGCTTTTGGTCATGACTGCACATTGGACTCATCTTCAGGGACCCGTTTATAATGAGAACTTCCTTTCTTCCTTCCTTTTTTCATAATTAACAATTTGAAGCCTTTCATTATATAGGTATAGAGAGTACTTTTTTAAAATTTTGGCTTAAAAAGAGAAAAAAGCACTCTTTCTTCTTCCCTTTGGATCTTGCCCACTCAGCAAGCTTTCCTTCAGTTCATTCCTGTTTGGAAGGAAGATTTCAACGTGCCCTTCTGGAGGTCATTTCTCTGGGTGTCCTTTGGAGAGTTCTCTGTGGAAGGGAACCACCAGCAAAAGCCACAGCACTTCTGCAGAGCACTCTGCACGTTTTGACCAGTGGTGTATAATTCAGCTCTTGAGGTTCTTGACGATTGATCCAGTGTCTGCCATCCATTTCATCAGAAAAGCTGTTCTCGACCTGGAGTCCTTGGCCTCCTGGAGTGGTATGTGAGCTCGAGAGCTGGTCTCCCAAGCCTCATGACCTGACTAGCAGCCTGTTGCTTTTGGATGGAATTAAATCAAATCAGTGGGGTAACAATCAGTATCTCCTGCTGATTAGAAGCTCCGTTACTTAATAAATGCAGCTCGGTTCATAGTCTTTCAAAACATAAGGTTTACTATGGCCATGAGGTGGGGAATAATAAAGAACACTTGATGGTGGCAAGGCTGGGAATTACTCTTCTAGGCCAGCATTGTTCTGACTGTGGTCTGCAGAGCCCTAGGCCTCCTGAGTGGTGACTGGGCCCCCTGCAAGGCACCCACTTTGATTCATTTTTATGTATGGTTTTTTTTAAAATTTATTTTATTTATTTATGTTTGGCTGCATTGGGTCTTCTTGCTGTGGGCTTTCTCAGTTGCAACGAGCGGGGGCTACTCTTCGTTGCAGTGTGCAGCCTTCTCATTGCGGTGGCTTCTTTTGTTGCAGAACACGGGCTCTAGGCACGCAGGCTTCAGTAGTCATGGCATGCGGGCTCAGTAGTTGTGGCTCGCGGGCTCTAGAGCGCAGGCTCAGTAGTTGTGGCGCACGGGCTTAGTTGCTCCGCAGCATGTGGGATCTTCCTGGACCAGGGCTCGAACCCGTGTCCCCTGCATTGGCAGGCAGATTCTCAACCACTGTGCCACCAGGGGAGCCCATATGTGTGGGTTTTACTCTATAATAGCATTTGAACAAAAGGGTTACACTGCTGAAACAAAGGAAAACAAATCCTGCACCTTGTTACAATGGTCTGTCCTGTGTAAGTAATAAAGTGGGATGCAAGAGCAGAAGTTTTTAGCTTCCTCTATAAAGACAAATGAAAATCATGTCTAGAGGCTTTCTCCTGTCTTCCTCTTAGCTTGATCTGAAGCTTTTATTGTGCTCGGTGAAGGACCTCATGCTTCTCCACTTAGCTCTGTGAGGAGAGGGCGGATGAGTGTGTTATGTGTGTTTATCTATTAGATCCACCTTGTCGATATTCATCTACCGAAATGTAATTAACTCATTTGTATCCAGATACACCCCAACTAATCTTGAAGCATATTTTCTTCCATTTTAGCTTCTGGAAGTACGGAGGATTTAAACAACTCTACTGCTGTCCACAGCCCCTCGGTCAGTGGGACAAAGAGTGTCCATGTTGCTACCATGTTCCCCGACGGTGTCCTAAAGATGCTGCAGTCTTTAGCCATCAGTCCAGGACCTCTAAATGAGACAGAGCGTTTCCCTGAGGACTCTGAAATGACCACAACTTCAGCAGCAGTCCATTCTTCACACTCTGAGGCAGGGTGGAGAAGAAACAGTGGAGTAATCAGGAGCCCAGGGGATGGGGAACTCACTAAGCCATCCACAGAAAATGGAGTTGGCCTTACGTCCTCCAAGGTCTCATGGGAATTTTGGCAAAATGATTCCCCAAGTAAGTCTTTGATCTTTATTTAATTTATTATGGACATTTTTAAATCGTTGCATTTTCTCAAGGAATCACTTTAAGACCATTTGCAACCTTTTTAAAAAAAACCACTGTGTTCTTGGATAACACCATCTCCTTTATCTGGTATACCACATTATCTCATTTTGATTTTCATCCTCATGACAATGTTGTGAAATTAGTCAAATAGGCGTCATTCCTCCTGCGTTCTTGTAGATGAGGAAACTGAGGCTCATCGGGTTTAAGTAGTGAGTGCGTGGTCTTTAGCTCACTCACCACAGAGTTGAGACCCCCGCCTTAAGGTCCCACTGCTGGTGCATCTTGTCACTGCAGCATCATCTTCAAACTGAGAGCTGGCCCGCTCTTTAAAGCTAGCTTCAGTTATCTTCTGTACAGATCATCTTTACAAAGAAAATGTGCAGATATAAACATACTCCCTAAATTCATGCTTTTAGTGTACCCCCTATAGTTGATTTTTTGTTTGCTATACTTCAAAATTAGAATAATCTTTTTTAAAATATAAATCTATTTAGTTATTTGGCTGCACTGGGTCTTAGTTGCAGCATGTGAGATCTTCGTTGTGGTGTGCAGGATCTTTCTAGTTGCGGCTTGTGGGATCTAGTTCCCTGACCAGGGATGGAACCCAGGCCCCCTGCGCTGGAAGCACGGAGTCTTAACTGCTGGACCACCAGGGAAGTCCCCAAAATTAGTTTTATTAATAATAGAACTGTCTTAGAAAAATGCTCTAAGCACAGTATTGGGGCACATTGTATTTGATGGACATAACAGCATACTCACTGGCTCATAACACCCCATGTTTTGGGGGAAAGAGAATAAAACACTCAGGCCTATAAGTTACTCTGCTTTGCACATACTGTTTAAAAGCTCCCGTCTTCACCAGTTTTTATTTTTAGTATTGATCTCTTACTGACACTGAAGAGTTTTGAAATAATTATTTAGAACCTGAAAATGCACGTCAGGTTACACGTATAGTAAATACTATACAAGGTCCTTGCAAAGGGCACCTTCTCCTAGGGAAGACTCGCGTCTCGGCTGTGGAGGGATCTCTCTTGCATCCATCCATGTGATGGCCTTTTCTCTCTGACACCTTTCAGCCTCCAGAGGACACCAACTCGCCAGCAGCTCTGGTGTGGGGAGTGGCAGCTCCGTGTCTCAGACAGCGACTGTGTCTCTGTCAGTCACGCTGGCAAGAGGTGGAGAGAGCACTGCTCGCTGGTTCTTGACCGACAGCGAGCCATTCGCAGATGCGACCGGAAGCTCCACTTCCCATCCTGAGGTTGTGAACGCTTCGGTTTTGACCCGGTTTTCAGCCTCCGCCCCACAGTCTCGAGGAAGTGACCCAGCGCCTGGTGAGAGGAGCTATTCCGAACCGGCCACCGAGTCCTTGTCTTCATCCTCCTCAGAAAGCCTGGGTTCCTCGGCACCACGCGGGGAGCGCTCCAGTGAGTCTCCGTTCACGGAACCGCACCCCGCGGACGGTGGAGGGGTGCCTGGGCTGCGATCTTCTGCCGCATTAATGAAATAGCTCCGTGGGCCCCTCATTATTCCCAGGCCATCCTTCTAGCTGGTTGATACCGATATCCCTGTATATCCCCCAGTTTTTCTGTTCTATCTCCAAGATGTTGCTGTTGCCACGTGCCCCTCCCACGCACAGCTCGGGGACTTCTCTGCCGTGTCCTTCCACCCCATATAGCGCCCCCCCTCCCCCCCCCCCCCGCCGCCGCCATACCCCCATGCCTGCCGCAGTCACACAGCTTCTGGAAGGTGAAAGTATCAGCTTCTCATGAGTGGTTGTTCACCCCAGGTCTGGGCTTTCATGGAGAGAAATTCTTTCACTGCCTTTTAAGCAGCTTTATTGAGATATAATTCACATTCTATACAATTCACCCACTTAAAGTGGACAGTTCAGTGGGTTTCAGTATATTCACTAAGTTGGGCCACCATCACAACTATGTAATGCCAGAACATTTTCATCACCCCAAAAAAGCTCTGAGCTCATCAGCAGTCTCTCCCCATGCTCTGCTATTCCCAGCCTCTGACATCCACTAATTTACTTTTTGTCTCTGTGGACTTGCCTCTTCTAGACATTTCTTATACGTGGAATCGTACCGTATGTGGCCTTTTGTATTTTTCACTTAGCATCGTGTTTTCAAGGTTCATCCACGTTGCAGCATGTCAGTGCTTCGTTCCTTTGTATAGCCAGATACTATTCCATCACATGGATGGACCACATTTTGATTGTGCTTTTATCCATTATTGGATGGGTGGGTTGTTCCCACCCTCTGGCTATTATGAATAGTACTGTTGTGAACATTCAGGTACAAGTTTTTGTGTGCTCTTGGAATTGCCAGGTTATATGGTGGCTCTATTTCTGACCTTTGAGGAGCTGCCACACTGCTTTCCAGAGTGACTGCACCGTTTTATATTCCCACCAGCAAAGTACGAGGGTTCCAGTTTCTTCACACCTTTACCACCACTTGTTATTGTCCAGCTCTTTTGATTCTAGCCGTCTTAGTGGGTGTGAAGTGGTGTCTCAAGGGGTGTTGGTTTGCAGTTTTCCCAGCTGACTAATGATGCTGAGCATCTTTTCATGGGCTCATTGACCATTTGTATATCTTCTTTGGAAAAGTCTGTTCAGATCTTTTGACGGCTTTTAAACTGGGTTATTTGTCTTTCTTTAATTGCACTGTAAGAGTTGTTTGCACATTCTGGATACGCGTCCTTTATCAGAGATGCGATGTGCAGACATTTTCTCCCGTTCCGCGGGTTGTCTTTTCACTTCCTTGATGTTGGCATCTGCAGCACAAATTTTTTAATTTTGATGAAGTCCAATCTATCAATTGAGAAAACTTTTCCTTTTTTTTTTTTTTTTTTTTGCGGTACACGGGCCTCTCACTGCCGTGGCCTCTCCCGTCGCGGAGCACAGGCTCCGGACGCGCAGGCTCAGCGGCCATGGCTCACGGGCCCAGCCGCTCTGCTGCACGTGGGATCTTCCCGGACTGGGGCACAAACCCGCACATCCCCTGCATTGGCAGGCGGACTCCCAACCACTGTGCCACCAGGGAAGCCCGAAAACTTTTCCTTTGATGATCCTTTTTAATAATGTTTTTGGAAAATATTTAAAAACAATTCTCAACAGCCTTATCAGTGTAAATTATATGCTGACTAAAGCAAAAATGCAGTAACTTATCATTTAAGCTTATAATAGATCTAAATTCTTACCTCTCCACCACTCATAATAGCAGCTCTTTCCCCCCCTATGAGTACCCTAATTGATTAGGAAAATTAACATTTATCACTACTGATGTGACGTGGAAAAGCGTACGCTGTATCGTAAAGAATACCACATGTGTGGGTGGAGGCTGTTTGCTCTTTTATGTCTGTGAATGGAAAACACACACTCTGTCTCCTAAACACAAGGAATCCTTTCCGCCCTACCCCTGTGGCGCTCCGAATTTTTGCCATCCCAGACCAGGAGCTCATGTCCCATAGCCTTTCCCTCTTCAGTACCCTGCACTCTGCAGTGAGGGCGCAGTTGATTGGTGTGGAAAATGTGATCTCAGTGTGAGTGGACCTTGGGGTTCGGTTCTAAAGCACCAGATAAGGAACAGCCTCATTCCTGAAGCCCTCTTGCTCTGGGTTAACATAATGCTTTCTCCCTTTTCCTCTGAAGAGCCCACAGCTGAGCGATTCTGCCATCCAGCTTTCAGAGTTCTTGGTTCGTTCCTTTTTCTGGGTTCAGATGCAGCCCCTCTGTTTCAGGGCATGACTTGTGTTAAGTCTGTCAGCCTGACAGGGTTGTTGGCCTAAGTCTTGTGTAACAGAGCCTCGACCATCATCGTCCGTCCCAGCCCTGTCCTCTTTGCCAGGGAGATTGTGCTCGAGTACACTCAACTCTCCAGCCTCTCCTGGTGGACTTTCTGTGGGTCTTTTAAGTCCTGCTGCCTGGGTCAGATCACATCTGTGACTGGGTCCTGGCTTTCTCAGTGCTGCCCCAGGTCACTGTGTGTCCCTGTCCCCATTCCTGTCTGTCAGTTAATGCAAACCTATCATGAAGAGAACCTACACTCAGCTTTGTATCCATTTTCCACCAAGGTTGGTCCATGGGGTGTCAAGGGCTAGACTGGTCTGGGAATAAGAATAAGAATCAGAAAAGAGCCTGTTTGTCTCATTAGATCCAGATATGTACGCCAAGAAGAATTGGACCTCATTTCCATCATTTCTGAAAAGAAGGATTTATTTGATAATATAATAATCTAAGATTCTTTAAGTTTATAGCATAAAACATATACCCAAGAAAGGAGGAAAAGGATACTTATTCATGTGTCACCTGTCCCTGTTTTATCCCTACCAAGGAAATAAAACTTATACGTTACAAAAAAACAACCAAGCCCACACGTAACCTCTGACCACAATGCCATTTCTCACTGATGTGCTAGGGTGAAGAACTACACTATAGAATGACAGACAGTATAGAACAACAGGCTCTGTGTTGATCGTGTATCGCTGGTCCTACCAGGAGGTAAAAACCTTCCAGGTGATACTGGCCTCCCTCCCAGGCCTTGTCGGGTCTAAAGCCCCAGCAGGGTTGTTAGTCTTTTGCCCACTGTTCACCTCTCCCACTGCCACCACCAATTTCCCTGACATAAACACTATTTATTATGTATCACCGAGCAGAAATACCGTATCAATCCTGTTCACTAAGTAATAAACCTTCCCATAAATCCAAGCCACCTGAACAGCAACACTGACCCCCCGCACTGCTTCCTGAGGTTTCAGTCACTGGTGCCTTTGCAAGAACAGCACACAGTTTGGCTTTTCACCTTGTCAGTTTCAAATAAAAACACTGAGAAAGCCTAGGGAAGCGTCTGGCTGACACAGCCCAGCTCTACCCCCCGGAGTGACCGGCCCTCCCCTTTTTGGCCCTCTCGCAGCCACCGAAGACAGTCCTGAGCTGGCCGTCAGCTCCGAAGTGGAGGAGGGGGCGCCCGGAGCCCGCGCTCACAGCCCGCACACCTGGGCTACTTTCACTGGAGTCGGGGAGCGCACGCTGCGATCTCTCACCAACGGCAGCACGACTCCTGGGGATGTGGAGCGCTCAGCGGCAACGCCCAGAGACGCGGAGCGCCCCACCCAGCGGGGGAACGTGACGGCGACCTGGGATGCCCACGCGGTCTCGGGTTCACTGGCAGCCTCGCGAGTGCTCGGAGGTAATGGGCAGGATCTCTTGCCGCGTTCCCTCAGCTCAGGTGTCAATTTGCTCGTGATCCTAGAGTGATCGAGTTCGCTGTCAACCCAGAAAGTGCCTTACCGGCTCCCTGTGAAGAGGACTTTCCGGGTTCCCCCACCTCCCCAGCACTTGCCGCGGGCATTTGCGGTGCTGTCTGCCAGGATGCTTGCAATAAAGAAACCTGGCCATGTTGTGGCTTAGGCCAGTCTCCTGGAAAAGAAATATCTCATTTTACAGAATGGAAAGTTGGGAGGGTTTTCCTTTTTCCACTTAGGCATAACAATTGTTCTATTTGGGGTCTTAAGAGCTTTTCAGATACTAATTTGCTTTCATCAAAAAAGGCCTGTGGAAGGAATTTGGACCTGTTCCCTATTCTTTGGCCCCTGGCCCCGCTTCTCTTTCATGACCATTTCCCCTGCTGCCGCTGTGCTCCTCACAGGAGGGCAGGTCTGCTCACTGCAGACTCAAACCCTGCCTGCCTCCCCGTACTGTCTCTATCCAGAGAAAGTGTGTCAGTTCCCAGGCGTTCATGGGTGGGACACTGAAGGTCTGTCTCATAGTGCAGGTTCACAGATGTCTGTTTAGTTGACCTCACTTTGGTTTTTCCCTTTGCAGTCACTGGAATGAGCTACGATGCAGTGAGTGGCACACACCCTGAACACGGGACGTCCAGTGACTACACAGACCACACCTACGTTTCATCTCCTTTCACCAAAGGGGAACGGGCACTGCTGTCCATTGCGGACCACAGTTCATCCTTGGACGTAAGGGAGAGTTCCACCTCTTCTGTTAAGATCTCAAGCTCTTTGCATTCAGACTCTTCTTCCTCTTCTCAGGCTCAGGCAGAGCGAAGCAACGTCTCCTCCCACGATGGGGAATACGCTCAGTCTTCCACTGAGGCACTAGTTCTGCGCACGGCCAGCCCTCCATCCCGCACACCCGCCGTTAGTATGCTGACCACTCTGGTTCTTCTGGACACCGATGCTGAATCCGTTGGCGATACATCATCGTCCTCTTCGTCAGGGCCTCCCTTGCCCCAGCCCTCAGTGTCACAGTCCTACCGGTTGTTCTCGTCAACCTTGCCATCGACCAGGGCCTCCACTCACCCACTGCAGTCCGCCCCTGATGTGCCCACACCTTTGTCTTCCTCGCCACCACCCTCACTAGTATCCCTGACAGCATCCGCCCCTGTCTCGCCGTCTGTCTCACAGACAATCCTCCCACCTTCATCTTCTACCCTGGTCCTGCCCAAGGCAAGGGACACTCCTGTGACTTCAGCCTGGACGTCGGTAATGGCATCATCCGTGGCAATGCTCCCCAGCAGTCAAACGGCAGATCCTAAGAACCAGAGCAGCCCACACCTCGGGAAGCTCGTTACGGAATCAAAGCCACAGAGCCTGGAGACTCTGCCCATGGAGGCCACGGAAACTGTAACAGTGAGGTCTCCTCTGGGGATCCCTTCGCCCCTGGCCTTAACGGAGTCCTCCACTGAGCAAACCCTTCCAGCCACCAGCACCAGCTTAGCCCAGACGTCTCCAGCTTTGGTAGCTACCACTCTCCAGACCTCTCATCCCCGTGTGCCCAGCCCCCAACCCCCATCAAGCACAGCATCTCTGACGGGTGGTCCTACAACAGTACAGACAGTGGCCGGAAAACAGCTCCCGCCAACCAGTCCTGAAATTCTAGTGGTACGCATCTCAACAGAAGGTGCTGTCACCACAGAAAGGAACCCAGTGAATAGAGATGCTGCCACCGGATCGATCGCCCTGACCAGTACGCCCACATCAGCAAAAGAATGGACCACGGGGCTTGCCCCTACAGAAGAGCACAGCCTGGCTTCACATTTCCTCAGAACATCTCCTTCCCCCCAAAGCACACCTGTTTCTACAGCTAAGGTGTTGACATCTACATCGACCACCCTCACTGCTCAGAGCAGCACGCAGTCGTCCACAGCACCGTCATCTCCAGCCTCAGGTAGGACACAATCGCACAAGCACACTGAGGCTGCACGGGGCTCGGGGTGGCTGGTATCCGCCATGGGACAGTGTCTGCTTTGTGATCTCAAATGCTTTCTGTTGGAGCGCTTAAATCAGAAAGGAATGTCACGGTGACAGTCTTCTCACCCCTGAGTTTCAGAATTCTTCCCGGAGAAAGAGGAGCGGATGCCGTTGGCCATGTGTGACATCAGTAGTAGTGCCATCGTAACTTGTAATGCCCCGTAATTGGAAGAGCTTTTCAAGCATGGCTTTAACTCTAGCAAAGCCAGAGTGGGGTAGTGAAGCAGGATTGAAGGGTGGAAAACTGCAGTCAAGAAGCTTTAGGTGGCCTGTCTGAGACACAGAGTGAGCAGGTGCCTGCTCCCAGATCAGAGCCACGAGCTTCTGAGCTAGTCAGCCAGCCCCCCAGTCACCGGGGAAACTTCTCTTGATCCAGGGGAGCCCAGGCTCCTTTGTCTCCCTAAGATTATGATGTCAGTGGATAAATGTGGGTGGAGAGATGTGTTCAGTGAGAGGATGATGAACTAACCTTTCCCATAGTGACTGTGTGACATTGCACCTGAGGTTATATATCTTTATATCCGTGTAGAAGTTGCTGGGACAGGGGAAATAAAGCCATCCACATGATTCTTTATCACTTAAGGAAAGGTAGAAGGAAGTAGGATGATACCTCCTTTGATGTCAGGGTCAAAATTTGCTGGATATTTAGCTTGTCCAGACTCAGGAAAGGAAACCTGCTGTTGGTGAAGGGGTGAAATGGGAACTGAGGGGAGGAGGGAAGAAGGGAAGGGAGTTAGAAGCAGAGTTCCAACCAGGCAGCCATCATCCGGCTCGTGGCTGGAGGGCCGTGGACCCCACGCAGCCCCGCAGAGCCCTGATGCATCGGTGCCCCCTTCGTGCCAGTGGTCCGAGCCTTGCTGGGAGATGGAAGCTGGCTCCTTCTTCTGGCGACTTTGGGATCCCTGCTTCAGGACTCACAGGCTTCATTTCCAGATGCCAAATATATTCCAATACCAGGTAGGACATAATTCGCAAGTGTCCCTTAAAGCCAGTTATAGCCATTGCAGTGATAACTGTCGGTGAGTATTAGGAACATTGTTACTGGCTGCTGCTATGTCCTTTGTGACAGAGTCCATGGGTGCAGTGTTTGTACATACGGGTGCTATGCTCATGCAGGTGGTCTTAGGTAGATATGAAGTAGCCATGAGGAGCCAGGACACCACCTTCAGGTTTAGCCCATTTGTCTCCAGGGTTATTCTGGAGTAAGCACTCTTGACTTCTGCCTTCTCTTTCTCATTCTACCACTGACTTTTCTCCCTGGAGATGATTTTTCTCCCTCTCTTATGAGTTTTGGCTTTTCTAAATGTGCGTCAGAAACCTTTCCTAGGCAGTTATCGTACAACTGTAGCACGACAAGGCCAGTTATACAGACCCCAACAGAGAGTGTGGTCACTGCACCTGGGAGCTGGGAGTCCAAGAATTCAGTGGAGCTGGTGCATCGCCAGGGCCTGGATGAATGAGACAGGCTCACGGTCACACCGCGTAAAGAGAGGGTGTCGTAGTGTTCACCTGCAGGCATTGTTCTGAAGGATGGCACGTTATGTGGAGGCCCAGTTACAGTGCGAGACCTTTAGAAGAGAGAAAACTTGGAGCAGGGAGGATGGTGGATCAGGCATCATTTTCTCCTTAACGTGTGTTTTAAATTGGCATTGATTCAAGTAGGATTTGTTAAGTATCCCAAGGCAATGTAATCATCATTCCCGAGCCGAGGGACTTGTAAGCAGTATTTGGATTTGAACCAGCTCCTGCATTTCGGGATCCAACTGGCTAACACGTGTGTATGTACACAGCTAGTGTCAGCATCCAGTCCCAATACGTCTCCTCTGCACCTCCGGGAACCCATTCTATTGCACAGTGTGGCCTTTCAGGGCAAGTACACAGAAATAAGCAAGAATCAAATATTAGCTGGGAGAATTAAATATTTACCTAGCACTGCCCTTACCTTTCCTGTGTGATTAACTGCATTATATCTGAAATGTGCTTGCAGTTAACAGCTGTGCCGCTAACCCTTGTCTTCATGATGGGAAATGCGTCGTGGACCCCACCAGCCGTGGGTACCAGTGTGTGTGCTCACCTTCCTGGCAAGGAGATGACTGCAACGTGGGTAAGAGGAAAAGTCATCTGCAGTGGTCTACAATACAGTATCACACTGAGATAGGCAGTAAACTCCCTTTTCCTCCAAAACATAGGGGAGTAAGATTTTAAAATTCATACCCTGCTTACTTGAGAATTAGCATGCTTATGTGTTGTCTGCAGAGCAACGTCGGACAATAACATTGACGAGCCTCCACGACCTGGCTCCCTTATGCGGGCTCCCTACATCCCTGCCACGCTGGACCACCCACCACTCCCTGAAAACCCCTACACTTTCCTGCTCCTGACCTTCACTGTGCTGGTGCCCCAGCCTAGAATCCCCCTACCCACATCTGCTGATTAAAATTCTTCCAGTCTTAGTCCAGATGTTATTTGAAATAGTCCTTAATTCTCCCTTCCATCAAAATCATTACTTTCTCTTTACTTTCAAATCCTGCCTTATATTTATAGTTAGTTGTACTCAAGGCTGCCCCCACCCTCAGTAGACTGGTAGCGCCTTGAGAACAAGGGTAGTGCCTACTCGTTTCCAGGCCCCATCACACCCAGTGCCATTTGGCCCTTAGAAGTGCCCCTTGTACTGGATTATGATTGTGCTGCCTGCCGCAGATTCACTGTGACCTTGTGTTCCCTTCTCCGCAGATGTGAATGAGTGCCTCTCAAACCCCTGCCCACCCCTGGCCATGTGCAACAATACTCAGGGATCCTTCACCTGCAGATGCCCAGTGGGGTACCAGCTGGAAAAAGGGATATGCAATTTGGGTAAGAGAGTTTGTCTATCTTGGAATTTTCTCTGCACCACAATGTATTTTGCAAAATAACGTTTATTGTTTTTCTCCCTAATCAAAATCAATCTTTGCCCAAGGAATAACTTTAAGGAATATAGAAGGAAGTGGAAGACACTGCCTATTATCCCACCACTCAGAGATGTAGCACCTTATTTGCAGTCTTTTTTAGTGTGCGTTATATTTTGATATAGTTGAAGTCATATGGTATTTGTACAAACTTTATACCTTAAACATTTTTCCATGTTATTAAAACTATTATACAAACTTTGTAATGACCACATAAATATGCCATCATTTGTGCATAACACTATTTGCTTAACCATTCCACCCTATGGTTAGGGGGAAAAAAAATCAAAAGAATATTCTAACCAAAGAGTTAAAAAAAAAATTTAGGGAGAGAAAAAAGAGAATAAAACCCTGATTATCCTACCACATTCACACATTCTTTTCATTTTTAAAAACGATCTTCGTGGGCTTCCCTGGTGGCGCAGTGGTTAAGAATCCACCTGCCAGTGCAGGGGACAGGGGTTCGAGCCCTGGGCCAGGAAGATCCCACAGGCCACGGAGCAACTAAGCCCGTGCGCCACAACTACTTAGCCTGCGCTCTAGAGCCCACGAGCCACAACTACTGAAGCCCGCGTGCCTAGAGCCCGTGCTCCGCAACAAGAGAAGCCACCGCAATGAGAAGCCTGCGCACGGCAACGAAGACCCAACTCAGCCAAAAATAAATAAATTTTTTTAAAAAAGATCTTCATGTTCTTGTCCACAGACAAGATACAGTTTTTACAAAGCTACTGCCATAATTGTATCATACAGTTTTTCACATTTTGATCCCGAATTTAATATTTTATGAAGCTGGTTGGTTTTAGATATAATCTCCATTTTACAGGTTGAAAAGCAAACAACCCAAATGAAAACTAAGGCCCTGATAAAGTACTAACTGGCCCAGCTTGTACAACCGCTTGATGAGACGCCAGGTTTGCAGCCCACAGTCCTTCCATCACACAGTGCTGTGTTCGCTCTGGGAGCTTTCTCACACACAGGCTGTGTAATCTGTGTTAGAGCGCCGAGGTCAATGAAGAACTTGAAGAAATTACAAATGAGGAAGATAGAGTTATCTAAGATGGATAGGGAGCTGGTGGGTACAGTGACTCAACTTGGAATCAACTTATATTGCCCAGTGTCATACTCAACACAGAGAAAGTGCTCAGTAAATGTGTTTTTGAGAGAGCAAATATCTGTGTCCTTTGAAAGTGTTCTTTGCATGACTTGCAGTGCCCATAGGCTGAGGGGAATAATCAGAGTTTTTAAGAAGGTGGTGTCAAATAACAAAACTAAAACAATTTGGTAATGAGTTTGATGTCCTTTACTCAAGGGAAAGCAGTCCATGGACTGGGGAAGTACAGGGTCTCTCTCACAAGCAGTGGAAGGAACACTCTTTCTGAGCCACTTTGGGCCAGAGTGAGTTTCATAGCGCGTAGAAGCAGCAACGTGGACACAGGGCATGATTGGCTGGGGTTGCATATACGACCTTATTTAGAAAGATCAAGGAACAAGGAAATAAGTAGAGCCCAGAGTTGGCTTTGCTGTTGGGGATTGGCTGACTGATATGCTGCATTACTGGTCAAGGGGAGCGTTTACAGGAACTCTAAAGTTTGACTTGCTGACGTGGCACCCCAGGCAGGTGCAGCTCCATCTTGGGGCTAGAAGTGTATTTCAATAGTGGGTACCCTACTCAAATAATGGTAGAATTTAGAAAATTGTTTAAAATACAAGGATCAAGTCAAAGCGTTATTTTTAAGGAAGAAAAATCTGGGAGTATAGACATCAGTCAAAGTCGAGAAGTCCTCGTATTCTAATAGATTATTTGCAGTTGGGTCACCTATTCCATTTAGCTACACCCTGTAAGAAACCAGCAAGGAGTTTTCAGTTTAAGAATGGAGATGATGGAAATGATTTTATCTTGAAACAGTATGGAAAGTACACTTGCCAGGGACTCAAATGCCAGGCTTCCAGCTCCATGTCCAGCACCTACAGCACACTGACCCCTGAGCATCAATTTCCTCATCTGTAAAAATCAGATTACCACCTGCTCTGCTTCCCACTCAGGGTTATTATGAAGATCAAATAAATAATATATTTGAGCAAGCTTGGAAAATGGTAGGGGTCTCCAGATGGGAGGTATCCTTTGACATTAGTCTTCTAATCTCTTGGACCAGAGCTGAAAGCAATGAAAATGATAAACTACTTTGAATATAAAGCATAATTTTGGATCTTTAAAAAATCACTTAGATAACCTGTGTAAATCAACAGTTAAAAATCGCCCTAAAGCCAGATGATGTAACTGCAGCGTGAAGATGGGAACGTGTCTGGGAGAGGGCAGGGCTGGGGGGACACTGCGGTGCCTTATTCGTATTCACACAGATGCAGAGGCCACATTTACTGTCCTGGTTCAGAAGAGATCTGTGTACCTGATGCTTACCCTATGTATGTTTCTGCACAGAGTCTGGGCACAGACCTAGACCTGTGAGATGGGAGGACGAAGGAGTGGGGTGACTGTTCTGGAAGCCTGTGTGTGGAGGGTCCCACAGGCACCGTGCATCAGGAGGAGAGCCACTTATTGTGTTAACAATCATCTTTCCCTTTTCAAGTCATTTAGCTTCATTGTTCATAAACACCAGTGGAATATGCAAATTAGAGCACGCTGAAGCTCTTTCATTTGGCCAGGGATGTTTTCAAAGAGCTCCCCGCTTCTCAGAAAGAGTCCTAAGCAGCTGGCTTCACTGAACTGTAGAACAAGCAAAAAGATGTTAAATAAGGATTAAGGGCTTTAGACAGTAAGTATAAGATGTTAAATGTTTTCTCTGGCTCATCTGTGGGCCTTTTTCTTAATTCAGCAGGCAAGCTTTCTATGAAAGAGCAGCTTCATGTGTTTCTGTGTTTGGGTTTATTTATATTTTTTTCTGGTCCAGAGGGAAAGATAAGAATTTAATCTAAAGGAAGATAAGAGCCAGATATAAAGCAGGCTGTCCTAATTTTTTTTTTTTTTTTTTTTGCGGTACGCGGGCCTCTCACTGTTGTGGCCTCTCCCGTTGCGGGAGCACAGGCTCCGGATGTGCAGGCTCAGTGGCCATGGCTCATGGGCCCAGCCGCTCCGCGGCACGTGGGATCTTCCCGGACCGGGGCACGAACCCACGTCCCCTGCGTCGGCAGGCGGACTCTCAACCACTGCGCCTCCAGGGAAGCCCTGTCCTAATTTTTGATTGTCTGCCCATTTGTAAGTTCTGTCACCCTCAGGCCCAATCAGCACAAATTGATGTTAACTAGAATTTTATTTTATGAGTGAAATGGGCCTTGAAAATGGGGCTATTTTCTTTCATGTCTGAACCGAACAGTATCTTGAATATGGGTTGTTTTCATTGTATGGCTTGTAGTCATGGAGTCTGGCAGCCCCCTGAGTGGAGTCCTGTTACAGATGTTTGACACCTTTCTCTGTAGCCACTTGGTTGTCCTTAGACTATGAGATTCCTCACGGGGCTGGGGGTTTAGGGGAAAGAAGAACTTGGAAGATGGACACACATGACGTTAAATGTTAATTTTGGCCCTTGGGAGCTGGGTGATCTTGGGAAGTAACCTGGCTTCTGGAAGCCTCTTTTATCAATGATAGAGCAGGCATTTCCTCTGAGCAAGAGGCATGGGGAATGGATGGAGGTGTCTCTCATGAGAAGAGGAAACCAGAGCACGCCCTTGAAGTGGAGGGCTGGCTAACTTGGTAACCTAGAGAGAAAGAGCTTTCCTCCATCCGAAGCTTTATAGGGGCCCACGAGCGTTTGTCTTTCCAACCCCACGTCTCCCTCCCCTCTTCCTGGAAGTGTGTTCTTTAGACCAGCTCATCTGTCTTCTCTGTTACAGCTTCACTGAGCATCTAAGATGTGGGAGGCCACTGGAGAGACGAGGGAAGCTCACTCTCTCAGAGCCCTCACACATATGAAAAAGGCTCTTTGGAGCCTCTCACCCAAAGGTCTGCTCAGACTGAGTCTTCAGCTCAGCTCAGTAGGTGCTCCCATTGCTAGAGGAGCCCCGAAGAGGGAGGAGTGGTCTCCACCCTCCAGGAGAAAGAAATGCACAGAGAGCGTCCTGGGAGGTGGAGGAAAGTTGGGTGCCTTGAGATTTCCAGACACTCAGCCATACGTAGGTGGACCTTGTGAGGTCTAACAGGTTATGTTTTCATTTTCAGTTAGAACCTTCGTGACAGAGTTTAAATTGAAGAAAATATTTCTTAATGCCACCGTGGAAAAACATTCAGACCTCCGTGAAGTAGAAAATGAGATCACCAAAACGGTAGGTTTCCCAAAAGGCACCTTCCTGCTAGTCCTTTGTTTTCTAGAACAGATTTTATTCAGAATCGGGAACATCCTGGGGATCAGCTGTATCTCCTGGGCTGTTCATTTCTATTATATTTGGAAGGTGAACTTTAGGGTAAAATTAAAGGCCTCTCGGAAGTAGAAGGGAGGTGTTGAGAACCAGTGATGCCTGTAGAAGCATTTCTCCTAATGTGTCTTCCCATGCAGCCTTTATTGGTGCCTTGGCATTTCTTTTCCATGTTCAGACTCATAGTTACAGACATTTAGGTGACATGCACCAATAAGAGCTGTTGGTGAAGCGGAAAGACCCAGAAAATCCTACTGTCCCATCTGCTGTTGACATGCTTTGTGATTTTTCTGTCTGTGTTATGGAACCTGGAGAGAATGATGCTTTTTTCTCAAGGGAATGCCAAAGGTGGAACAGTTAATCCTATTATCTAGGGTTGAGAATTCACTGAGTAGATTATCTAGGGGCCTTTGATTCTTCTTCTTTCCCTCCTTGCCTGCTTTTTGTCAGGAAAAAGACAAGAAAGAAAAAAAAGAAAAATGGAGAGGAAAGAAGAAGAGATAGAAATGAAGCCTCTCAGCTGCTACCGTAGTCTAAGATTTGGTGTTCAGAAAATTGAAATTTGCCATTAAAATAAGTTTTAGAGATTGATTTCTGATTTTAATTTTACTTGTTCTTTATGGGTAAGAGTATATTAGCCAAAACCTATAGGATTTTATGGGACCATGGGTTTTATTTGTGTAAAATGTAGATTCCAATTCCATTTCTGTATCTACTGAGCATCTACTCTGTGACAGGCACTTTACCAGATGCGTCACTCCTATAAGAGGTATTGCCAACACTTTTACAGAGGGAAAACTGGCAGGTTCTGGGAGTTAGTGACATTGCCTGAGTTTACACAGAGCAGGTGCAAAGTTAGAGACCACTCTCACTTCTGACACCAGTTGCGAGTTTGGGGGTCCCCAAGAAACACTCAGTTTTGATAATGCACTAGAAGGACTCACAGATCTCACTGAAAGCTGTTATACTTGTGGTTACGGTTTATTACAGTGAAAAGATCCAGGTTACAGTCAGCTAAGGGAAGAGACGCATGGGGCAGAGTCCAGGAGGGATTCAAATTCAGTGCTTCCGGTCGTCGTCTCCCCATGGGGTCATGGACGGGGTTAACTCCTCTCAGCAATGATGTGTACAGTATTCACAGAGTATCACCAACCAGGGAGACTCACCTGAGCCTTGGTGTCTAGAGCCAAAACACAGATAGTCAACTGCCCATATGGCTGACCTCAGTCTCCAGCCCCTCTGGAGAGGTAACCCTTTGGGTTACCCTTTGTAACCCCAATCCTCACCATAAATCACACTGTTAGATTATCTGGAGCAGCCCAGGGTCTCCAGGTAAACAAAGGCAGGACGTTCCAAAGGCTTAGAAATTACCTCCCAGGAGCCAAGGGCCAGACCTCTCTTTGAGTAAGGTCAAATTCTTTACTATATGACAGGGTTTTACGTCTACTAACCCTATACCTGGTGTTCTTGGCACTGCACCACAGCTGCCTCTTAGTTCGGTTGTAGGTCAATATTTCCTTCTAAGATAGTACAGAGGCTGAGAAACTCGTGCAGAGGTACAGTCCTTCCCATTACACGGTGCTCAGTGACTTATCTGATTTGCTCATTTTTACCCAGTATCAACATATAATTTATTAGTGATGTGACATCCCCACCCCCAAGATATAGTGAATATTTGGCTATGACTAGAGAAGATTTAGGCTATGACTCAAGTAGTCTTTCCCAAGGTGCCGTTCTGTTCTGAAATGTGCTATTTGTGTTTTTTCCTGGGAAAAAAAGTTTAAGTAATAATAAATCATTACCTTGTGAATATAAAGTCATGTCATACAAAGCCAAAAAAGGGTTTGATAGCATCCCGTGTTTTGAATCCATCTTGTGAAGGGTGAGATGTGTCTGACACACAGGCTTTGAAGACAGGTGGGTTGCATTGGTCAAGGTATTGAGACCCTCTGCTGCATAAAAGGAATCCCCAGCCCCTACTGTCGGTGGGGGGGGGGGGGAGTGGAGAAGCAGGCATGGTACTTCATGCCCCACAGGGATTTTCTGCTCTTTCCGAGAGCACAAGGCAAACACAGGGAGAGTCGCTCTTAATTTGCTCTCTACAAAAGGGCTCTTGACCCATGTAATGTAATTTCCTATGGAGAGCCTTATTGAAGAGGACCTATCTGTGAGTTAGGTCAACTCATTGTAGATTATGAGGGGTCTGTGTCAGGCCTGCCAGACCTGGGGTAGCTGAAAGGAACCCAGCCTTTTCAGTGAGGCTTGTTCACTATGCAAAGTCCAAATAAACAGTTGCCTCTGAGGTTTTTGAAACCCTGGGTCTTAGAAGAGATCTGCTCCTTTGAAGATGTTTGCATCCAAGGGTGCTGTTCTGAACATCATTTCCTGCCCAGATTTTCCCCACTGATTTACTCTCTGCCTCTCTCCCTTTGTACTCATGGAACAACAGAATAAGAGCAGAAAGCCATTTAAGAAAGGAGCAAAAAAGACACCACTCCTGCGTAAGGCCGCCTGCTGACAACTTGATGGCTGGAAAACGCCTATTTGATCCTGAAAATAGGAAATTCGTTCTAGGTTTAAGGCTTTTGTCTGACTCACAGTTAACGATAAACCTGTTCTTCCTTTCAGTTAAATGTGTGTTTTTCAACATTACCTGGTTATACCCGATCCACAGCTCATGCTTCTAGGTAAGTAACAGGATTATATTCGTTTGTGAACCAGTCTATAGAAAGGGGAGGATGTTCTAACATGGGTGATGGCAACAAAACTGGGCCTTGTTTTGATCGGGCCATAGGGTGATCCGGGGCCAAGGTCACTGGAACTTCATGCTCTCCCAGGCCATCACTGGAGAATGGGGAGGACACTCATTTTCCAAAAGCCCTGGGGCCCACATGTCATTTTAGGACAATTAAAACCTACATATTTTGCCTGTAGGGAGCCCAGTGCGGTGGTGATGTCACTGCAAACCACCTTTTCCCTGGCCTCCAACGTGACGCTGTTCGACCTGGCCGATGGGATGCAGAAATGTGTCAACTCCTGCAGGGCCTCTGCTGAGGTCTGCCAGCTCTTGGGTTCTCAGAGGCGGATCTTTAGAGGTAAGAGGCCCTCTGCGAGGACCCCACCCATTCAGTTAGGCACAGACCGAGGGTAGACGTGTAAGGCATTCAGGGCTCAGGTCCAAGAAACTTGTCACAGAACCAGCCTGAAATGGGCGTTAGGCACAAGGCCTTTCTGCATCTTTGTGTACACATGCACAGACACACACACATACACACGCGCGCGCGCGCACACACACACACACACAGAGTCCTGTACACCCAGCCTTGAAGGCCCCCAGTCCTTGGCATACTGTTTCTATTTCTTCTATCCAGCATTAGTATTGGAAGGGATGTAGGAGCTGATGTAATGGAGCAAAAAGCACTCTTCTTTCCCTTGAAAGGTTCCTCCTCTCTCTGGGGAGATAGAAATTCACACACAGAATGTACATGCTTGTCAATGACTCCAGACCTTCATCTTGACATATCATTAGATTAAAAAAAAAAGCATGTACAGAATCACCCGTCTTTCTGTGTATTTGTTTGCAAATTCTATTTGCACAGAAACAAGACTAGAAGATTAGAGGGCAAACTGCTCACCGTCCATGATTCCTCTTTTCTTGTTCTTTATCTGTTTTTGTTGAAAGCTTCTACAGTGCATCTGATGTGAGGCAGCTGAAGAAAGGGATCAGAAACAAGTTTGGAAGGCAAATTCGGGTCTTGGAGGGGAGGTTTCGCCTCTGGGATGGGAAAACTCTGCTGGAATCAAAAGTGCTTCCTCATGCAGGGGGGCTTGCCCCTGCTGTGTCTCATAAGTGGTCAGAGCTGGCTCTGGTTTGCTCATTTTACTACACATAGGACTGGTGAGGGATGCAGAGTCGGAGGGAAGCTCCCCATCTGGTGCCCAGATGCTAGACTAAGTTGTAGGTAGCAGGTTTGGTGCTCTGCCTGCTGGAGATCCAGGACGTTCCCGATGAGCCAGAGCTTTGTAAGAGCAGGTCTGGAGAGCCCTCCTTATGGACTGTGCATTACAGACCTGGCAGTTAACCTTTTGCTCAGGGATAAATGCCAGAGCTTTGCCCATTTAAGGGCTATTCACTTGAAAAAAAAAAAAAAGAGAGAGAGAGCTAAGCATTCTGGAGTTGAAGTTGCTATCATTCAGCTTCACTGGGGAATTGGTTAAAAAGTTCCTGCCCCATCACACGGTACTCTGCTTTGATTTTAGTTTCTTTCTCTTGCCAGTGATTTAAAGGTTCCAATTTTTCCTCCCCAGAAAGTAGGAAGGGGACCTTGCAGTTCACTAAACCCGTGTGGAATACATGCTACGTGGTCAGCATTATATTAGGTTACTTTTTTTGTCCTTAGTAAACGTATTTCATGTTTTGCAAATCAAGTGGCAAGATATTTGGATTTGTAAGGGCCATGCCCGTGGCAGCCCTGCCCACTCTCTGGCCCCCATTCTTCCAACTGCTCAGATGTAGCTTACGGGAAAGCTCATGTCTTCCTTGCCAAGGTCGCTTTTTTTTTTTTTTTTTTTAAAGACTTTTTTCTAGAGCAGAGTTAGGTTCACAGCAAAATTAAGAGGCAGGTACAGAGATTTCCCACAGACTTCCTGCCTCCACATGTACTGGTGCCCATTCTCTGCCTCTGCTTTCCAAGCCCCTGAGAACAAAGACGGCCATGCATCTTGGCTGAAAACAGCCTCACCTCTCTGTTTTCCCTCCCAGGGCCTCTCCAGGTTTTGCCAGCACACTGCTTGGTCCCTCACTCACCTGTCTGAGTGCTAGAGAGGCGGGCTGGACAAGGGGGAGCTGTCAGCTTCTGACATCTGGGTGTTCCCGACACGTGGGAGGCACCGGGCCACTCTGGCCGCTGCCCTTGCAAGGGCAGTTTCTTCCCCTTCAATTCACAAAACATCTACTTCCTCGCCTTTCAAAGAACTGTAGCTCTCCTCTCTCCAGAGGTTTAGAGTCCTTGGAAATCCCCCAGGAAGCGTCCCAGCCTTAGATTCACATAAATTCTCATTGTCTGTTTGGCGGATGGTATGCGCAGGAAGGAGCATGGGAATTGTAGATGCAGAAAAATCACATCGCCAGGCTGAAAACGAAAACGGCCTTCTACGTGGTTCCGTTGGATGGACTGATGACAGAATGTTCTTTAAGAATTTTGAGGATAGCAACCCCTCCATCACAAAGGCGGGGCCAGCTTTCCCTGTCTTCAAGTGAATCTGCTTCTGTGCCGGGAAGAGTTGCTTCAGCAGGGCGAGCAGTATTTGCCAACAGGCAGGATTCGTGGGCAGGGTGGAGGGAAAACGTGACATTGGCTTCCAGAAAATATCTAATCAGGCCAGGCAACTCAGGCTGGCTGCTGCACCAACTAGTACCAGCCTGGACGGCCTTCTGTGCTGGAGATATTTCTTTATATTAAGGCTTTAGATGAGAGATTGTGGCCGTTTAGTGCCCCTCTGTGCCAACTTCACCGTGTTTGCCTGGTGAGATTTTCCATTTTTCATTTTTCTCCCTTAAATACAGACCTTTCACAATAAACAAAGGAAATTGTATCACACACACCAATAGGTTCTGATTTAGCATGCCAGCTTCCACTGATAAAGGCAGGAAATTCAGCTCTGAGAGCTGAAGCTGTGTCCTAAACTAACCTCCTGTGACCAAGGCACCCACTGGCCCCGAGCTCTCGAGACTCAGACAAGGAGGCAGATGCCGGGGTCCCTGTCGCCAGAACCTGCCTGGGGTGGAGTGGGGGTATAGCTGTGCTGTGTTAAGAGCTGGCAGCTGGTTTCTGAATCTGTTGGTGTTTTCCTTAAGGTGGGAGAAGGGAGCCCACACCTCACTGCCCAGTGTACACGTGGCCCTTCCTCGGCTGTCTCCTCACGCTGAACTTGCTCACGCCCGCCAAAAACAGCGGCGTAGGTCAGTCTCACCCTGTACATAGTGTAAATAAGTTACCGTCCACTATCCAAGTGATTTCATATTTTTGTTCTGTTGTCTGTATACCCCAATTACATATGTTTTTTTGTTAGACCTACCTTAGATGGTAAAAAGCACCCTCGTCGTGTCCACTGTATACAGCCTCAGAGAGGGCGTGCTCTATACACCCTGAGAGAGGGTTCACTCTTTACAACTTCAGAGAGGGTCTGCTGTACATAACGTCAAAGAAAGCCCACTGTATGCAAACTCAGAGAGGGCCTGCTGTATACAGCCCGAGAGAGGGTTCACTGTGTACAGCCTCACGGCCACATGCCCAGCAATGAATGCTTTCGGATAATAATGAAAGAGTTCTTTGTCGTCCCTGAAATGAGCCTGGCCCACATGGCCAGGAGCTGACGACCCAGGGCCCATCAAGCCCCAGGCGGGCATCCGTATCGTGGGCAGGCGGACAGTGACAGAACACATACAGCCCGGCTTACCTTCCACACCTCTCCTCAGAGTCAGTCTGCTAGGCAGCAGGCTACCCGCCACAGCAGGCGCTGCGTCCCTTTAGGCCAGACAGACACAGAGCTGGGACACACCTCAGCCGGGACAGGCCTCCTTCCTAAGAGAGCGGGTCACACTTTCCAGGCTTGTGCCGATTCTCCCCTGCAGCCCTAGAGCGTGAAGGTGCAGAGGATCCCACCCGTCGAGGGTTGTGTTTGCAGGGGACGCTGGAGCTGGCGACGGCACCCCGTTTCTTCTGGGTTTGCTTTCTGCCCCGTGAACTTTCACTAACAGACCCGGGGGCCGACTCGGGGGAGGAGCAGCAGAAGGCAGTGCAGAAGTGCCCTCTGAGAGGAGCGGCGCGCCACGCAGGCTCTTTTGGAAACTGTTCTCTGAGCCTCTTGAAGCAGGAAGTTCACGCATCTTAATGTTCGACGTGGAGGAGGTTTTGTTCTGTTTCACTGTCTTGTTTTTCCATTCTAGCGGGCAGCTTGTGCAAGCGGAAGACTCCAGAATGTGACAAAGAGACCTCCATCTGCACCGATCTGGACGGGGTCGCGCTGTGCCAGTGCAAGTCTGGCTACTTCCAGTTCAACAAGATGGACCACTCCTGCCGAGGTACCAGCCGGTCTGGAGTTCTGTGGCCCAGGGGGTAGGGGAGGTGCTTTTCTCTGCCTGGGGCAGTGTCTCTGCTCTAGGGGTGACTGTTCTAATCTGGGGGTAACCGGTTCTAGTTATTTGGCTCCCAGCAGAGTTGAATACGTTATCTCCCTGGAATAATAGCATTATCTCTGACTGGTGCACACTGGTCTGGCCAACCAGATTCAAAGGAAAAGAAAAGAGAATGGAATGCCTGGGGTGGCCAGGCCTTTTTTTTTTTTTTTCCTTCTAATTAGAGGAAATTAGAAAAATTACTGTTTTAATTCCCAAAGCTTTATTCTATTGTCTGCTAATCTTTTAAAATGAAAATACCAGCACGGAAGCAGGGCTGTACCTTTTAGTGGTAGCTGGCAGCCCGGGAGACCTGAGTCAGAGTCCCACTCTGCCTGCCCGTCCTGTATCATCTCGGGCAAGTCACTTTGCTTCGCTGAGCTTGAGTTTCCTCTTCTGTGAAATGGGTGCAGTGATACTTCATTGGATATTCTAAGAATTAAAGAGGGCAGTGGTTATGGAGGTACTTTGTAAGCCATCAGCCTTTGCTCTTGTATTTTACCCAGGTTGTTGTTGAACCAATGAGTTCTGGTTTTAAGGGTTTCAAGGCAGAAACCTAATTCTGCTAATCTCTTAGGTGAGGATTAACTTCAGCCAGTTTGAGACGAAGGCTGGTCAGTGCGTGCAGTGCAAGAATACTGCTTTAAAATAAAATGAATTCAAGTCCAGAGCACTGGGTACCCTGCCTTACGAAACCCTGCTGCAATTCGTGATCACAGGAAAACTAGCAACATAAAGGCATCACGTAGCCTTAGGCCTCGCATCGCATGAGAACGTGTATGGCCCAGTTTTCCTGCTCAGTCAGTGCCTGCTGGTGACAGATGTACTGGAATCTGAGTAAAAATGGCGTCCTGGGGAAAGGTGACATGCCACTTATTTCTGTCAGGACTTCCCATTGGAGGAGAGGATAAAAATACATTTCAGGGCAGTGCTCTCATCCTGCGCTTCAGACCCTCTGACTTAGGTGCTTTGAAAGTGCACCTCCTCAGCTCTGCACACAGGCCCTGGGGTGGGGTTTGAAGAGGGGGCCCAACTCTGTGGGGCAACAGGCCTGATTCTGAAGCTCACAGCGCTTCTCAGTGCCCTGTCAGTCTGCCGCTTTGATACAGAGGTGACGCTTCTTAGTTCCCTCTTATCTGGTTTCATGCAAAGTGCTCCTGGCCCGTCTTAGAAACTGGGGCACTGAGCCCACTTCATGTGTGAAGGTAACGTCCTTCACACGTGAAGTGCGCTGACGTCCCTGTGTGCTGGCGGCCGTGTGGCTACGTGGGGCAGTCGTTTCTGTACGCAGTGCCTCTGCAATTTCAGGTGGCCTCGGGAGCGGCCCTGCCACCTTTGCTTCTGACTGGCATGAGTCATTTCCCTCTCTTTCCAAGTCAGTAGTTCTATAATTGTGTCGCTTACAGACTAGCATTAGCAATAGCAGAGCTGTCAAGGATTTACCAGATGCAGTGACACAGGCACCGGAAACCTTATGTCTATCAAGTAATGACCGGAGAATCGGCATAAGAAAACCGTGGTTAGCTTTTGGGCTTGTGGCCGAGGCCCCATGCAGCCTGGTTTCTGCAGTATCCTGTTGGTTAGATTTTCACCCATGGCCATCAGAGCTCCATGAATGGATCCCGGAGCTCCTTGGACCACAGCCCGGTCAGCTGGGTTCTGAGGGGTTACAGTGACATCTTCTGGCCGTTGGTGCTGGGGCACGGGGGAAGTTAAAAGAAGTACCCTCTCGGACACCTCAGATCCGGGGTCGGTCCCTGGTGTAAATCGAGGCTAAAGGCACGTGGGTGTGTGTTTTCTAAATCTCTGCACTTAACAGTTGTACATTAGCAACTGCATATTGTTCTTTATTGTACGCACACACACACCTTCTCAGTGTCTCCCATGAAATGTCTTCACCAGACTTTCAAAGCATCATGTAAAATTAAAGTAGGTGTCCTTCCTGTAGATGTCTTAGCTTCCGTCCATCGTGCAGATATCCTGATGAATTCCAGCCACCTGTTTGCAGGTCTCTGTCTCTGACGAGGCTGCAGATCCCTTGGGTGCCCGTCTCTAGAATATGCTTGCACATTATGGGGTTCCATAAATGTCTGTTGAATGAACAGTTGGAGGGTAGGGCAGCATATATGATAGGACAGGATTGGCAGGTCTTGATCTGGCTTCCTGCAAGGGAACAAAAGAGCCCTGAAGGCTCCACCATGTACTTCTGGCCTTTTATTTAAAAGTCCAGAAGGTTCAAATTTGCTTGTGTTCCATATCAAGAGGGGAAGCCCACTTGGGGTGTCGATGCTGGCTGTTGCCACGTTCATTTCGTCTTCAGTGTTCTGCGGGTCAGGGTCCCTCTAGAGCGTGGAGATGCGGAGCTGGATCCTAAGGCGCGCTGGAGTGCCTTATGACAAGGTTTCCCTCCAAGAGCCCCTAGAGCAGCGCCAGGCCCACGGTAGCACTCGGTCTTTGATGAATGACTGAATGAGCCCATCTGAAATAAGGACATATCATTACACCAGGGAGCCAGGCCACTTCTGAAGCGAAGTGAAAACAGCCCAGCCCGTCAGCTCATAGACAGGACAACAGATGGACCTGACATCTGGCTGGATGACAGCCACAGGGTGGAAAGCTCCCACCCAGCAGATGAGGGTTGGGTGGGTAGATTTGCTGTAAAAATATTTCCAGGAAGAAGTGTTCAGAATAGAACAGACTAGTGTGACATCAGCCTGCCTCGGTGCTGAGACGGGCGGGGAAGAGTCACTGGGATGCCAGCAGTCTCTGTGTAGCCGCCCTGCAGACAGAGCCATGGGTCATCCAGGGGCGGCTTCCCCTGCTCCCACCACCCGGCCATAGCACAAGGACGGCCAGGGCATGGTGCTCTCCACGCCGGGGAGACAGGAGGTCTCAGCTTGCTCCTTAGAGAAGGCCCCAGCTGAGTAAGGCCAGCTCAGAGAACTCAAAGGTATCAAAGATTTGGGAGAGGGGCCTCATTCCTCTTCCCTGAAGTGGGATACGATTATGCTCTACCTTGTTGCAAAAAAGCTTTGAAGTGCCTAATGAAAATTCATTGTAACAAGATGAGATTTAATTTGAAAGGTAAATCAGGTTGAAGGAGACATAAAATGACTACTTTGTTGAGGTTAGAAGGAAAATGAATATGCAGAAAGATATACCTTAAGTTCCCGCATGTTTCCTAAAGATAGGCCGCTCACTCAGGTTCTGAGCTTCCTGGACACTGAGGCAGAGAGAAACGTGATTTTGAAAGAAGTGGCGACCGTCATATAAAGTCCAGTTCTTTAGGCCCATCCCCGTTTTTCTAGGCCCCAGGGCCCAAGAGAAGTTTCTCTGGAGCATCCACATCACCAGGTTACTGAGTGGTATTGGCAACGTGGTCCATGACAGCCTGTGATAAATACCCCAGGGGCTTGCCTGGGGCTGCTGCTAGTAATAGATTGCCCTTAATAAAGAGAGCATAGCTCAGGAAAAGGGATTCCAGGGGGCCAAACAGTGCAGTGCAGGCTCACAGCTCTCATGATCCGCTGTGAGAGAATTTAGATTATTCAGAACAGTATTTTCCAAACCATTCCACAAAACTCTAGTGATGTATCGATCGTCTATGACCACAAAATAGATACTAGAAAGATTTAGTGTCTAACACTAAAAAAGAGAAGGAAGAAAAAAGTTCAGCACATCTACGTAGTTAACATTATTATGCACTGATCCTTAAAGGAGGAGGCAGGAGGTCTGTGAGAGATCTCCCATCCCAGCCTGCAGGGCGTGCAGCCTCTGAGCCCGGTGTGCTGCTGGCACTCACATCTCACCATCCGCGTGTGTGCTGTCTGTCCAGAGATCGCTGCTCGACGCTTTGTACCTTTTCTTACCTGTGATTCTTGTATGCAGCGCGTGGCATACGTTAATCACGAATCAAATTCCTATCATTCCTTGCAGCAGTGAATTTGTCCGAGAGGAGATTTTTTATTGTCTGCTTTCATCCAAGCATGCATTACAGCTCATGGTGTTCTGTCAGCTTATTGTAATGCTGAAAATGTTCCGTGATCAGATCCATGCAGGAACTGCTGATCCAGGGGAATGGCTGGCCCACAGGCCTTCAGTGAAGCCGTGGTCCACGAGCTGTACTGCCAGAGGGTTCAAAGCTATGGTCTTGGGTGATGTGCCGATTAGGGCTCATCTAGGTATGTCTAGAATCCACTACACAGACCACGGGGTGAGCGTTCTCTTATGGAAACTGAGGCACCCACCAGGGCCATGGCTCTGAAGGTGTCACAGCTCTCACTTCCTCATGGAAGGGGGTTGATGGAGCCAACAGCTGGTTAAAGGTTTGACTTACGTTAAAGAAGGTGAAGCACTTGTCTTTGTGTTTCCGGAAGGATGTTACACAGGGGCCACGGAGAACTTCCAAAAATAATTGCATATGTTGGATAATAATTACAGCTACGAACAGTTAGTGGTTACTATGCGCTAGGTGCTGCGCTAAGTCATTTGCACGCCTTAGTTTACTTAATCTCCTCCAAGAAACTATAAAACAGATATTATCATTATCCTCTTTTTTATAGCTGGGAAACTGAGAATCACTAAGAGGTTAAGAATTTTTTTTGGTAGAATTGGTTGAACTGGCAACAGTATTTAGGCCAGGTTTTAGGGAATTCTAAAGCTGTTTGTAGCCTGCTGGATCTAGAATATTGTTGTGGCCTTTAGGGTGGCTGGTTTTATTAACTGTCAGTTGGGACCAAGGGAAGTCAATAGACACGTTCCTGGATTTTCCTTTTCTCTTTCAGCCTGTGAAGATGGATATAGGCTTGAAAATGAAACCTGCATGAGGTAGGCTCCGTGTTCATTTATTCTGATGAATTTGTTCCAAACCTTATTTAGAAGTTACTTAGGTAAATTGCCTCAGTTATTTTGATATTTGAAACTAATTCTTATTCTTTTTCTTTGTTGACTTGCAGTTGCCCGTTCGGCCTTGGTGGTCTCAACTGTGGAAACCGTAAGTATGCAGAAGTCCCGAGTTCTGCGTGGGCAGGGCTGGCACGGCTGTTGGCATGCAGGGTGTCTGTCCCCTCCTCTTGTCCTCAGTTCACATCTGCTGTCTTCCCAGCTCCTGTGCTGGGAGGAAAACAGAGCGCTCTCCAGGGCCTGGAGGTTTGTAGGGGAGATAAACGCTTTCCTAAATAGCCTGATTGTGGGGTGTTAATCAGTACATTAGGCGTGAGGTTTGAGGCAGAGAGGGAGGGACCACACCCAAGGAGAATAGAAGAGCCTCCTGGGTAGTTTCTTGGAGGGGATGGAATTGGAGGTTTGGGAAGACTTTGACTGGCAGGTATGGAGGGAGAAGGAATCCAGGGAGAGGGAACAGCCTAAACAAAGGTCTTGGGGCAGCTTGGGCCTGTGGTTTTCAGGGACAGTGTGTAAGTGGGTGTGGCTGAGGACAGAAAGAGAGGAAGGCGGAGAATGGGGGATTAGGTTGGCAGAGTATGTGGGGACCAAACTGTTGGGACTTTCGATGGAGTCTGAGAGTTTACTTTTTAATCAGTAGCCACTGTGGCACTAGCAAGAGTCTTAGAGCAGGAAAGCAGTTTGATCAAGAAAATCAAGTCGGGCTGCCGTGAGGAGGACAGAGGACAGAGGAGAACGTGGGGCCGTTTAGACCAGTATCGTCGGGGCGGGGGTCAGGGCTGGACGCAGACTGGGGGGTCCCCTGCTGCTAGCTGACGTCCATGCTCCCGGGTACAAGAGGGTTGAGTGGCGGTGACTGTGCACATGTCAAGTTTCACAGTTAATTCACTTCTTTGAGAGAAGCAGTTGGGATTCATTCCAGATCACTTTCACTGACATTTTCTTATACTGAGACCTGAGAAATTACAGTCACCCTCAAATTATTGAAAGAAATTCTGGGATATAGGATGTAGCAGGAATAGTAACACTCAGTATTTTAGGACAGCTTTGTCCCTCATTCCATAGAATCTGCCAACAGTCCATATTCTAAGTTTACTAGACCACAAGTAGACATGACTTTATTTAACAAGAGGTGCTCCTCTCACCCCATCAGTCAGAAATTCCAAGTGTTTTAAAAGCTCTTATGCCAGAAATGGGGCGGGGGGTGAAGACTAGATAGATATTTCTTTTTTTTTAATTATTGATTTTATTTATTTATTTAAATTAATTTATTTATTTGGCTGCGTTGGGTCTTTGTTGCTGTGTGCGGGCTTTCTCTAGTTGCGGCGAGTGGGGGCTACTCTTCGTTGCGGTGCGTGGGCTTCTCATCGCGGTGGCTTCTCTTGTTGCGGAGCACAGGCTCTAGGAGCGGGCTTCAGTAGTTGTGGCATGTGGGCTCAGTAGTTGTGGCTCACAGGCTCTAGAGCGCAGGCTCAGTAGTTGTGGTGCACGGGCTTAGTTGCTCCGCAGCATGTGGGATCTTCTCGGACCAGGGCTCGAACCCGCGTCCCCTGCATTGGTAAGCGGATTCTTAACCACTGCGCCACCACGGAAGCCCTAGATATTTCTTATTATGGCACAATATCACAGATGTACCTGGTTTTATAAGAGCGTGAGTGAGACAAGGTGACGCGCGTGGAGATGTGACCATCTCGGGGTAGGGAGCAGGGGGTGAGAGAGCCCACCTGCCAGTCCTCCCGGGGCCCCTTGGCCCTGACAGGCCTCTCATAGGATGAGCCAGTACTTCTCACCTGCTTGTAGTCAAACAGCTCCCTAAATAGGTTTTACTAGAAAATGCTTCATATTTCTCAGGAAATGGAAGAGTGAAAATGGATACAGGGAAAAGCCCTAGAAAGGGTTGAAGGAAAGGGGAGTGAGCTGCAGGGCGTTGTTCTAAGAGGCAGTGAGTGATTTGCTTTTCAGAGATCACTAACTACTGTATATGTGGAGAGGATATACCACTACATCCACTGACTGTTCTGTGCGTTCCTGTGTCTCCGCGTTATGGGGGTCGGGGTCCTGGAAGTAGCAGAATTTCTCTCTGTTCCTGAGACTTCTTTTTGCTCCCTTTTATCCGAGTCATCACGATGATGTCCAGCAGAGGGCAGACTCCATCCTGGAGGGCTAGCTCCCGGCCACCTTTTGTGGGTGACTCTGGTTAACTCTGAGGGTGTGAATACCACTTTATGACTTTGATATCAGTCTTAATGTCAGTGTTGCAAAGCAGTTAATAGTCACTGATAAATAGCACCTTCCAACGGCCCTTTTCTCTGCGGTCTCAGATCAGCCCTGGTGTGGGTTAAGGAAACCGGAGCACCTGAATTTCATCCCCGCCTATGGTGATAACACCGTGTGCATTCTGTGGCTTGTCACTCAGTGTTTTGTGCCCAATAGCAGAGCTCTCACCACCCACCCCTGTCCCTTCCGCTGTCACCACCAAAGACAGTAAGGGCCGCCTTGGAGGTCTGGCTCAGGCTGGATCTTTCATAGAAAAGAAACACTGCTCTCTGCAGGCTTCTGGGGACACACACTCTGCTGCCCAAGCCCCGTGAGACGGGGAGCCCAGCCCTGTCCAGCCACGCACGTGGCCCCGCGATTCCCTCACGCCTACGTTCCTGGGAGTCACCCAGCTCTAATAGAGTCTGGCTGCAGGCATAACCTCTGACCTGCCTTTTAGCTTTCTAGTGGTGCCCAGATTTCACCCGTCGCTCCTCATAGAGAATATCCTTCAAACTGGAGCCGGCAGGACAAGCTCTCCTCTCAAGTCCCCGAGTCCCTGAGGCGGTGCGGGCCCAGCTGGACCCCTCTGTGCACCTGGCAAGGCTGCCCACACCAGGCAGTGCAGGGCTGCACCTGTCTTATCACTGCTTGTTTTAATTTTCTTTCCATGTAAAATATGCCTCTTTATGCCGCAGATTCCAACAATCCTGTCCTCTGATACCACTCGTCCGATGGCCCCAGAATTCTTACAGACTTGTTGTCGCAATGTCCCTCACTGCCCCTTGCCCCTCCAGCCTTTTTTAGGTGTGCGTGTTTCCTCCTTCGCTTGAATTTTATAGAGGCTCCTCCTCACAGTTTTATTATATCTCTCATGACCTTGTGGTTTGCTTCACCTTTTTTCTCTTTTTAAAGTAAGTGAATTTTGTCTTTTCATGACGTAAAAACAACACATGCCCATTAATTTTCCTTCTTTAACCCAAATTAATTAGAAAATAGATACAAGGGAAGAAGAAAACTAAAATAAAGCCTTATCACCCATGAAACACATCACTCTTAATACCCTGGTGTATATCCTTGCTACTAATGCTGGTCAGTGGGACCAGCAGGAGCCACCGCACCTAGGACCTTGTTAGAGATGCAGCGTTTCAGGCCTCTCCACTCCAGACCTACTGAATCAGAATCTGAATTTTAACCAGACCCCTAGATTTGGTTAATATGCGGATTTGTATACATATCAAAGTTTAGGGAGCAGTATACCAGAGGTATGTATGTGTGTGTCTCTTTAACAGAAATTGGGTCTCACAGAATAAACTGTTTTGTAACCTGCCTTTAAACCTAGTCAACTGTGCAGTGTTTTCATTTACATAATTTTATAAAGCCACTTTTTTTTTTTTTTTTTGGCGGTACGCAGGCCTCTCACTGTTGTGGCCTCTCCCGTTGCGGAGCACAGGCTCCGGACGCGCAGGCTCAGCGGCCATGGCTCACGGGCCCAGCCGCTCCGCGGCATGTGGGATCTTCCCGGACCGGGGCAGGAACCCGTGTCCCCTGCATCGGCAGGCGGACTCTCAACCACTGTGCCACCAGGGAAGCCCTATAAGGCCACTTTTGATAGTTCTGTGGAATTCTACTCTCTGGATATATCATAATTTACTTAACCACTCCCCTCTTACCATCAGTTTTAAACCTTTCTTTACAGTCCCATCCTCTAAGCCGTTCTTCTGTTTGTGGTTATTGTCACTTTGTGATGATAGAACACACATAATTTTCCTAGATTACCTTTTTCTGGCTGCAGACATTTTTATCCATGCCTCCTTCTTATCCGCACCACGTCCTTCTGTAGGTCATCCTTTCCATTCGGATGTCCTGCGTCTCTCCAGTGGAGACTCACACAGCCAGCGGGGATGTGGGGTCTGTTTCCCCGTGCCTGGGCCTCTTCATCCTCTTCTGGTGAAACCAGACATTCACCTTAAAGATCCTCCTGCCATGCCTTCCCACCCCACAGTCTGGTGGCAGGTGTAGAAAGTGTCCTTTAATGGTCTTCACCTTGTTGTTACGTTGGGCTTAGAACTCAAACCAGTGGAAATGCTACGTGCTGGCAAGAGTCACTCGTAACAAACTGCTTAGGAGGACGCAGAGATCATTAATTATCCAGAAGTCAGCTGGAAGTCTCCTGCAGCTAAAAGCAAACAACTCACTTTGTGTCGGAACTGAAAGGAAGCAACCTTGGGAGAGGGGAATGCTACCCTGTACCTACTCTTGCGTGTTATGGCCACACTACAGCCTGTAGATGTGCGAAAGGCAAATTTCAAGAGGTACAGAGGAAAAAAAAAAAAGAATGCTGTGAACAGGGTGCTAAAGGAAAGATGATGCAAGAGGAGTGGAAAGATTTAAAAGGCAGAATTCTAACCAACATCACTAATGAGCACAGTGAGGGGGAAAGGGAGAGAACTAAATGAATTTTAAAATAAAACGAATGTGGCCACCTAGAAAGGTCTGTAATGAGTTCAAGGGTTTTAAAGGATGGCCTACGGGTTGGTACGATTCTGACACCAATTCCGATGTGTCTTTTTCCACATCACTAAGCCAGTTATCTCAATTCTGACACTATCTCCAGGTAGATCCCACAGCTTAAGGGCTCGGTCCACAAGACCTCCCCACCCCAGTCTCCCAGCGGACACCAATCCCACGTCCAGGTTGTCACCTGTGCTCCTGACCAACCGGCTGTAGATGGAGGTTCCAGTGACCCCACCTCCCTGCATTCCATTAATTTGCTGTACTGGCTCGCAGAACTCGGGAAACATTTTAGTAGATTACCAGTTTATTATGAAAGGATAGAACTCAGGAACATCCGGATGGAAGAGATACTCAGGGCCAGGTTGGGGGAAGGGCCCGGAATGTCCATGCCCTCTCCCACCGCGGCACCTTCCCCTCATCTCCCGGCATTCACCAACCTGGAGCTCTCTGAACCCCGTCCTTCTGGCTTTTCATGGCAGCTTCATGACACAGGCACGGTTGACTAAATCATTGGCGGTTGGTGACTGAAGTCTGTCTCCAGCCCCTCTCCCCTCCCAGGAGGTTAGGGGGGTGGGACCGACAGTTCTAACCAGCTAATCACAAGCTTGGTTTCCCTGGCAACCAACCTCCATCCAGGAGTTTCCTAAGGGCTTTCCAAAAGTCACCTCATTAACATAGCAAAAGACACCTTTGCTCTCCAGGCTTAGGAAATTCCCAGGGTTTTAGGAGCTGTGCTTGGAACTAGGACCGGGAACAGATACGTATTTCTTATAAATCAGTATCACAGCTGACTAAGGTTATTCTGGAGTAAATAAACCTAGCCGGCTTGAACAAAAAAGATGGTTTATTGGAAGGCTTCTGGGGTAAGTCATGGAATTCCAGCATCAGGAATGGCAAGAATCAGGGAGTTGTGGAGAGTCACAGCAGCAGGAGGTTGGCGCCTTCTTTTCAGAGCACACGTTAACGTGGATCCGTCTTCATCCCTGTCTCTGCTCGTGCTGTGGGTCCGTGCACAGGCTTTCTGCCTCACGATGGAAAACAGGCTCACCAAAGAGCTTCGAGTGTGCGTCGCTGGCTTAGTCATTTTGAAATAGAAGGTTCTGTCTCTCTCCAGAATGAGATTCCTGGGAAGGAACTAATTGATCCAGTTTGAACCTTGTGCTTACTCCCAGACCAAACCCCTATGGCTGGGGATGGTGTTACATGTATAAGCATGACCACCCCACTGTACCCTGCATGTGGAGGGGGGTGGACATTTCCCACAAGGGGGTTGACTAAGCAGACAGTCCTGTAGATTCCATCCAAATAAGCATATAAACAAGGACAAATATAGCCTCCGGGAAAGACGAAGGCCCAGAATGGGTTGGTTTAATGAAAAATGGCAACAGCGTTGACAGCAACACCAACCTATGATCAAACCACAAGAAGAATAACGTAAAGATAGAGCCATTGCTTGGGAAAGACTGTGAAATGTCAGCAAATGTCCAAGACAAAGTAAGTGAAGAATTCCAGGTTCATCATTCTGCAGGATCTCTTCAAAGTAGGAAGGATAGGACAGACGAACCTAAGACAGCACACATGGCCTTCGTTCTCACCTTAATAAACAAACATTCAGGGAACCTACGGGACTAGTGAACGTTACGGTAGGGGTTGATTTACAGTCCCATGCACTGTACATCATCAGGTGGCCTCACAGTAAATCTAAAGTCAGTCCTCAAGTGTGAAAGATCAGTTGTAGTTCATGAGCTGACTTGACCACAGGTATGAGAAAAAAGATCTGTGGGTTGTATTGTCCACAAGCTTATTACAAGTTTCCAGTGACATGGCTGCGAAAGAACAACAAACAACTCTTTAAGAAATGTATGTGTATAAAGTAAATTATATAGGTACATATATACACATACAATTTCTAGATTTAGAGGAGGTTGTGTGTATCTGTGTGTTTATATAAACACAGGAATAAAATTTGGGAAATAGAGAAAAACATGAAGAAGAAAGTACCAGTCCATTATTACCCGAGGCAGTGCTGAAGTCTGTGAACGTTTTTGTGAGTTCCCTCCCAGGCGCTTTCTCTGTGCTTATGTGCACAGAGGTCTTCGGATTTCAGTCCAGCATTCTTTCCTCTCCTACATAATTTAAGCCAGTGCCACCCAAGGTGTGGCCTTCCAGTTGGCAGTGCCTCCATCCCTCAGAAGCTTACTGGAGATACAACTTCTTGGCCTAGCCCAGACCTGCTGAATCAAATCTCTTGGGGTGGGGAGCAGGCATCTGAGTTTTAAGAAGTCCTCTGGGTGAGTCAGATGTGCAGGAAAAGTTTGAGAAGCACTTGTCTATATCAGTGTGTTTTGTTTCAAGGGGGCAAATTATGCTCAGAAACCAAGAGGTGGTCTTTGCCAACATTTTATTTAACACAGGTTGACTGTGGGAATTATAATTTCACAAGGCAGTAGCACACAGGATGTCTCTTTTTTTTTTTTTTTTTTTTGCGGTACGCGGGCCTCTCACTGCTGTGGCCTCTCCCGCTGTGGAGCACAGGCTCCGGATGCGCAGGCTCAGCGGCCATGGCTCACGGGCCCAGCCTCTCCGCGGCATGTGGGATCTTCCCGGACCGGGGCACGAACCCTTGTCCCCTGCATCGGCAGGCGGACTCTCAACCACTGCGCCACCAGGGAAGCCCAAGGATGTCTCTTAATAAGTCAATAAAGAAATAACAGTCCAAGCTAATCACATATTTATCACACTGTTGTTCCAGGAAAGGGGAGATGAAAGGAATAAAGTCCAAACTTAATTGAGGTGTACCTTTCAACAAGTTGGTTCTCAGGAGAAACGGTTCAGCAGATTTCCAACTGTCAGTGCAAAAACCACAATCCTTGTTTCCAGACCATGTTGCTAGGGAATCAAGACACTCGTGTTGACAGGCAAGATGATCTTTGTGAGGCCACTGCGCTGCCCGGCTTCCACCACTACTGGTAGAAGAGTCCCCTTTACCATGGGAGGAGCTGGTGCCCCAAGGTCTTCGGAGAGCTATTTAGATCAGCAAAGGATAGCCTTGTCCAGACCGAACACTCACAAGAGTCCCCACAAACTCTGAGCATTTAGAGTCTAAATGTCCCCTCGTTCATGCTGCTTCTTCATAGGTTCTTATTAAGCCCCCAGCAGCACTAGTAAGTGCTGTCGGCAGCCACAGATGTGGATGCTGACATCCTGAAATACATTTTCACTTTTATATCAAAACAATAACTTCATTCACTTTTTTTTTTTTGGCCGTGCCCAGTGGCTTGCGGGATCTTAGTTCCCCAACCAGGGATTGAACCCTGGCCCCGGCAGTGAAAGTGCCAAGTTCTAACGACTGGACCACCAGGGAATTCCCCAATAAATTCATTCTTAAAAACAATTTCATTCTTGTCACAAACAACGGGACCTGAAATCATATCAAACCACCTCCTAACACGGCACCCCTCAAAGTGTGGGAACTATGAACTGGGACAGGGTGGCGACAAGATGATAAAGAAACGGAGAGTAAGCACTTAGAGTCGTTTTACGCTGACAGGGCTGTGACACCCAAGCGTGGGATCCTTTGTAAAATAAATAGCTTTGTTGTATTTTACGGAAGTATTGGTCTGCAGTAGATGCCTTAAAAAAAGGAGAGAAGGAAATTCATGATAGCTGGTGCCTGGGGGGAAAGACAAGAGGAACAAATGAGATTTTATTTTCTTCATTTAAAAATAATATCCAAAAGCACAGGCCAAGAAGAACTGGTCCTTGACCACAAATAGTTTGGAAAGCACTGGTCTACACTGCCTTTGTCTCTTTTTAGACACAACACAGGTGCTTGTTTCAAAGGGGAACCTGCCACGGCTGCAGCAACTTGCAAGGGTCACTTCTAAAATGACTGCTCACTTGTTTTGCCGGAAGTGAGAAAACATGAACTTGGTGTGGAGGGATAAGCAAGAACTAGACTTTGGTTTCTGGTTAGGAACAATGGGAGCTTCTGTAGGTTTTTTGAAGCAGGGAAATGGCATGGTCAGATTTGGTTTTTGGAGTGAGTGAGCAAGACTGGGCACAGGAGCGTGTTAGGAGGTGACGACAGTTGTCTGGTCAGCAGTCGATGGCGGCTCAGGGTAGTGTTGGTGGAGATAAAGGGAAGTCGACAAATTCAAGAGATTTGTCTTTTGTCCTCGCTTTTTAAAAAATGAAGCTTGAGTAGATGTGTCAGGAGGTGAGGGAGAGAATTAACTCCTTCCCTGGTGTGGCTTTGTTTCCTGGATATCTTAATATGGATGGTTTTTCATAGTGATCAGGTTTCTGTGCTATTTATTTCAAGAAAGAACAGGTAAATGGTTGCATGACTTGTATTTGCTCTTCTCTCACAGTCTGCTCATCATCAGCTCTCTGCGTTATCCTTTGACTTTACCTGACTACCTAGAGAGTATGGTTCCATCCTAATTTACTATAGAAAACCTGGTCATCGGCTCTTTTTTTTTCATCCTGGACCTTACAACCTGAGAGCACAATTATAATCGTATTTCCACAGCAAAAAACAATCTGAATATTTAATAGATTTTATTGAAAATATGTTTTTCAGAAATACATAGGTATAAACCCAATTAATTAAAATTTTAATATTGTTTATTATATATGATCTGTGCTTGCTTATATGACTGCTAATTTCTGGTAATTAAATTCAATGTGCATGTGTTGAGACTACCCAGTTTCTAGCATGGTTTATGCAGTGATTCCCAGACTCTGGGTAATATTTCTTATAAAATTGTGGAATCTAACCTAGGGTTGCCTTCTTTTTATTTTATCAAGTAAGAACCTAAAACCAAATTTAAAAAATTTTACATCAATTCAAAAATTTTAAAAAACAATTAACCACCAAGGGTGGGAAGTAGCCAAGAAAATACTCTTTTTTTCCAATTACTTTTTAAAAAGCAGCTTTACTGGAGGCATAATTTACACAAGATAAAATGCATCTGTGTTAAGTGAGAAAAAAAGTCGGAAGGACCAAATTTTAGAAGGTGTTACAACTAGGGAAAAAACAACCCAAAAGAGTTTAGTTTTTGAAAAATGTATGCATCTCTTTTATTTTTCTCTTCTGAGCGTGGATTGGTAACAATGTCATCGGGCGGGTCTGCAGGTAGAATTTGGGAGCCCCCATTCTAGGAGTGGCTGAGAAAGAGAAACTCTGCTCAACATAGTATAGAGGAGGGATAATCATTTTCCCTCTACCGTTCTAGATTCTTGGCTGACACACCCTCCCCACTCCCATCAAAAGCCAGAGTAACAGGAGAAAAAACAATTTTAATTATGCACATACACACGGGAGCCGCACAAAGATACGAGACTCAAAAGGCAGCCAGATGATTGAGGCTCATACGCCCTCCTGAGCTGAGGAAAGGGCCAGGGGTCTAGGGCTTCAAAGGGGAAAATGCACTTTACAGGAAAGTGAGAAGAGGAAATGTTTGGGACACAAAGGTTGTGTGCCAAGCAGATAAGTCTCTCAGGTGAAAAAGTTATCTGTGGTATTAGCTCTCTTCCTGGTACAAGCCTCTTTCTAATGTAAATTTCCCTTACAAATGGGTAATTAATACTCAGTTTTCAGAGTTTCTCCTGTGTCTGCAGTTTCTCAAAAATATCAGCTCAAAATAAATAGACCAAAGAGGCATATTTGGGGATGGTACGATCTGCTCCCCTTCAACTGAGAAAATGCAGAGCTAGTCCCAAGCAGCCTTTGCAGGGGGCCCAGAAAATGAAAAGTGGTCACCAGCTGAGGCATGGGGTAGCCGTGGGGCGGGGAAGGGGACCATTTTTTGGTATTCCTTTATTCATTCATTACCCTCTTACCAATCCACTTTTTTCCTTTTTAAACCTGTTTAGCCTATCAGCTCATCACTGTGGTGATCGCAGCAGCGGGAGGTGGGCTTCTACTCATCCTGGGCATCGCACTGATTGTTACCTGTTGCAGGTGAGTGCCAAGAGTCCACATTTTAATTCTCCTTCTTTGCCTGTGCTAAGCAAGGGTCATTTTTACCCCCTTTAAAGAATGTCTGGGAGTGCTTTACAGTATTAAATCGTAATGAATGACTGAACCATTTAAAAAAAGGAAAAAGGGAAATTCATGATAGGTAGTGCCATCTGGGAAAGAAAAGGACAGCAAATGGGATTTTTACTAAAAGAGCACAAAAGCACAAGCAACAAAAGAAAAAGATAGATTGGACTTCATCAAAATTAAAACTTCTCTGCTTCAAAGAACACTATCAAGAAAGTGAAAAAGACAACCCACAGGAGGGGAGAAAGTATTTGCAAATCATCATCTAAAATATATAAGGAATCCTTACAACTCAGGAGTAAAAAGGTGAAACCGCAGAACGCATTTTGGGACTTAGTAGAGCGTAGGTTCTTATGTCTTGGTGCAGAAAGAATTCAGCAAAGTGATAGATAAGAAGTGATTTATCAGAATAGGATGCTTGTGAGGTTTACAAGCCTGTGGGCAAGAGGGTGCCACACTAAGAACTTAGTGGGCTCCAGTTTTATAATCAAAGGAAGAATGGGGAGGGGGAGAGGACCATTATTGAGTGGACGTCACGCTTCCATCATCAGCTCCTCCACAGCAGGCGGGGGAGTTTTCTTGTCCCTACATGGTGAAGCCGGGACTGTCATGGTACTATTTAAATAAGCAGAAGGGTGGTAACATATGCTAAAAGTGGTAAATCATCTCAGGTTGTAGTATAATGTCATGTTTTCCCGGTATGTTTGTTTGTAGTGCATGCAAAGGAGCGTGTCCTAGGAATTATTAACTTACTGACCTTACTGAGCAGGATGTGGGTCTCATTTTACCGTTGTTTTACTGTTTGGGGGCATGTCTCAAGCTTCTGTGGCATGGTTTTGTTGCTAAGCAAGCCAGCTTGGTTCTGTGGTTAAGTAAACCTGCTTTCTTGAGTGATCATTAGCTTACAGGGGTCTCCCATGCTTTTTTTTTTAGTGGGATTAACTATTTAATCACCTATTTTGTCCCTTTACTCTGTCCCTATCAAAGGCAACCCAATTAAAAGTGGGCAAGGAACTTGAATAGTCGTTTCTCCAAAGAAGACACACAAATGCCCAATAAATATATGAAAAGATGCTCAATGTCATTATCCATCAGGGAAATGCTGTCAAAACTAACATCAGATACCACTTCACACCCACTAAGATGGCTACTAAAACACACCAACAAAACCCAGAAAATAACAAGTGTTGGTGAGAATGTGGGAAAAGTAGAACGCTCAGACACTGCTGGTGGAAACGTAAAATGGTGTAGTCACTTCGAAAAAGTCTGGTAGTTCCTCAGAACGTTAAGCAGAATTGCCATCTGACCCAGCATTTCCACTCTTATACCAAGAGAAATGAAAACAGGTGTTCGCACAGAGCCACGTACACAAGTATTCATAGTAGCATTGTTCGTAATAGCCAAAAGGTGAAAATAACCCCAGTATCCATCAACTGATGGACAGATAAACAAAATGTGATATATCCATACAATGGAATATTACTTGACGTAAAAAGGAATGAAATACTGAAACACGCTATAACATGCATGAACCTTGAAAATAGTATGCTATGTGAATTAAGCCAGTCACAAAAGACCACATGTGTATGGTTCCATTTATTTGAATGTCCAAAATAGGCAAATCAAATAGAGACAGAAAGTAGATTGTCGGTTGCCTAGGCCTGGATGGGCAGGGGGAGAACTGGGGAGTAATGGCTAAGGCGTGTGGCGTTTCTTTCTGGGGTGATGACATTGTTCCAAAGTTGCACAACTGATGGTTGCACAACTCTGAATATACTAAAAACCATTGACTTCTACACTTTTTAAATAAAATTTTTGGCTGCGTTGAGTCTTCATTGCTGCACGCAGGCTTTTCTCTAGTTGTGGCGAGCGTGGGCCACTCTTCGTTGCGGTGCGCGGGCTTCTCATTGCAGTGGCCTTTCCTGTTGCGGAGCATGGCCTCTAGGGCGCGTGGGCTTCAGTAGTTGTGGCATGCAGGCTCAGTAGCTATGGCTCGCGGGCTCCAGAGCACAGGTTCAGTAGTCGTGGTGCATGGGCTTAGTTGCTCCGCGGCATGTGGGACCTTCCAGGACCAGGGCTCTAACCCATGTCCCCTGCATTGGCAGGCAGATTCCTAACCGCTGCGCCACCAGGGAAGCCCGACTTTTACACTTTAAATGGGAAAATTAAGAAGCAAACAAAGACGAAAGGGATTGCCTGGAATATTTAGCAGTGGAGAGGGGGCAGGCATGTGGATGAGCAGACAGTAGTAAACTTGGCTCTAGGCTTCCTGGGCAGCAGTGGGACTGGGTTTCGATTGGAAAAGGAAGAAAAAGAAAGGAATTGGTTCCCTTCTCTGTGGTTATTCAGATAAGGGAAAACTCAGACTTTTGATTTAGATGATAATAAATGGCAGGAATTATCCTGACATAGCAGATGGAGGGGACCTACAAAATAGCAAGTTATCTTTTCAACCATTGACCTGAAGGACATTTTAAGATATCCTCTAAGATATCCTCTATCTCCAGGAATGCTGCAGAGAGCTAGCTGCTCCAACTGCCCATCCAGGGACGCAGGCCTCATGGTTCAGCCCATGCCTGTCATTCACAATGTTGCAATCAAAGCATCAGAGACAAACTGTGTGAGTGGAAATAAAAATCTGGGTAGGAGACTAGGAGCTAGAGAGAGAGACTTTGAGTGCTCCAGGAGACAGAAGCCTCCTATCCGCTCAGTGTCCTGTACCAGGTAGTGTAGCCATTTGGGGAAAGAGAGCCTGTGACTGTTGGTCCCTGGGAGAAGGTCACTGTAAATCAGTAAGTCATTGTTTGAGACAAGATGCTCCAGCCCCCAGGGAGCCACACAATGGCAGGTCTGTTCTCAACTTGAAAGAAGGGACAACGCCTAAGCCCCATGCTGGACATCTGGTTTTAAGATCCTGAATGATTTGGTGCCTTCCCTAGAACATTTATTTACAGGAAAGCGAGGTATAGACGGAGGAAACTCCAGATTATCTTACCCAGGACAAATATCACTAAAAATGTCTGATTCGAGGCCCATTACAGAAGGTGAATAACACATCCTCCAACAGTTTCCAGTCAGAGAACTCTCACCACTAGGGAACTTGTCCTAGGGTTTCCCTGCCCCGCTGACATGAGAGTCCGTATGGGTATGTACACAGGTGGGCCTTTCTGCAAACAAAACATACTGTTTTCATGGTTCGTGAAGTAGCTTCATGCAGTGGAACAGCAGTGGCCGGGGAGTGGGAGGCCTGAATTCTGGCCCCAGCTTTACTAGTAGCCAACTGTGACCCCAGGACAAGTCACATCCTTCACAGAGCCAGAGTTGCCCCATCCCCAGAGCTCCTCAAGCAGGTTGGGAACTGCTGGACTAAAGAATCCTAAAGGCCCTTCCCGCTGCAACATCTTCTGAATTTATGACTCTCGTTTCCCTGGCTGACCCCACGGTGCAGCGATGTCTGTCCCCCAGAACAGTCTAAATCTGCTCCACTGCAGCTGTCTTTGTCCTCTCTACCCACGATCACCTGCCCCTTTGGGTTGGAAGATTTTTTGCATCTTTTTTTTGCACCTAATCGCGTTTTTATAGGCAAATACTAAAAATAATAACAACAATAATAACATTCCTCAGTGGGCAGCTACAAAAATGCATAGTGGTATCTTTAGGTCTAATTTTCCTTGCAGAAAACCAGATGGTGCTTTCACAGTTAGCATTTCTTCACAGGACTTATTTCAATTTTCACAATTTTTTTACCTTGCAGAAAGAATAAAAACGACATAAGCAAGCTCATCTTCAAAAGTGGGGATTTCCAAATGTCCCCATATGCTGAGTACCCCAAGAACCCTCGCTCACAAGAATGGGGCCGAGAAGCTATTGAAATGCATGAGAATGGAAGTACCAAAAACCTCCTCCAGATGACGGATGTGTATTACTCGGTGTGTATTCCCATGCCCAGTGACCTCCCAGCTCCAATTTCCTCGGAGAATTAAAGGGATTCTGTTTTTTCTGTTTGTTTGGGGGTTTTTTGTTTTGTTCTGTTTTCCTGGTCTCGACACGTGGCTTGCAGGATCTCAGTTCCCTGACCTGGGATTAAACCTGGCCACGGCAGTGAAAGCCCGGAATCCTAACCACTAGGCGACCAGAGAACTCCCAACGGATTCTGTTTTGTTGTAGTAGAAGCACTCCAGCTCATTAAAGGTTAAAAAGAATGGTGACCTACGCCTCTTATTCACATAGTTTAATATTCAATTTACTTACTGTCTATTTGCATGGGATTTATTAGTTTCAACATTGAGCTATGAAGAGTATTTCCACAGAGCACGGTATGTACTTTATGAGGTTGAAGCAATAACCTTCATGCCACTGAACTTGCTTTTAAGTTACAGGATTGGAAGGTAAAAGATAGAGAAAGAATTTCATGATATTTAGCCTTTGGCCCTTTCATTCTTATCTCTTGTCTGCCATGCTTTACATCATGTGGTTGGGTAGTTGAAACCGAGGGATTGGGAAAAGGTATAAAAGAGAACAATTCAGCGTCATCCTGAATTGTCAGAGGTTTGGAAGATTCAATAGGTCTTCAGTAATTTGCTGTGTCCAGCCCTGGAGTGCATCATTTGGAAAGATGAGAGACCACCTTGAACCCTTGCTTCTTCTGTCCCACACTGAATAACCCATGTCATATTCCCACGCCTGCTCAGTTCTTTCATGTTACACTGCATCAGCCCTAAAGCAAACACAGGCAGTGATACCTGAGCTGAAAAACAAGTGACTCCTCCTGCCTCGCGGAGCTTAGAAGTATAGCAGTAAACGTGAAACCTTGCCCTGAGGTTTCAAGGGACTTAATAGCTTTAGGCAATCCTGTTAACAGACTGAACAACCACTCTGGTTGCTGTGGAGATGAACCTGCGCGTTCAGACTTTGGATGGGAGGGGCATTAGTGCTAAGGAAGCTGTAGTTCCAATGAACTCTGAAAAATTTGAACCTGGCCTGGAGGAAGAACAAAAAGAAATAAGGGGAAAGATAAATGTGGATACAAAGATAGATCTAGTCTGAATGTTTCCGTTGATATGTATGCATAGGAGCTTTGCTTTACCCTCTGTTTGTCAGGAAAGTCTTTTTCCTCTGATAACTGCAGCCGTAACTAAGCAGGTATCTCTCCCAGGGGTACCCACACACTTAGAACCTTCACTAGGGGCTCCTCAGCCCCCAGGCAGCACCAGGACAGAGCAACTGACAGGCCTACAGCATCACAGGACCCACGTTTGCTGCGCGTTCCCAGGCCATTAGCTGAAGAGTTGTCTTAAGTAGATGCACTCACAAACTTACATGAACCCCATTTTCATTTCAGACAGTGGGCTGAGCAGTCTGTAGAAGCAGAGCCTAAGCTGTCACCTGAGGGAGTGGGCTGTCCCTCACAGTGGCCTCAGGTGGGCTCTCCTGGGATCCACATTATAATAAGCGGAAACTAGTGTTTTGTTTCTATAAGCCGACATTTCTCCCTGAAGGAGGGCCTCCTTAAAGTAGCCAGGGCCTTCCCCAGGGGCTCCTTTTGCGTTAGGTAGGTAGTCACAACCCACTAAGCTGGGATCTGGTCAGAGACACCTGAGAATCAGCTGGCCTCCTGCTTTGGGGTCCTAACTCCACCTCCGACAGGTGGCCTTGTGAAGGTCAGTTCCCCATTCTCATCAGGGACAATAGCTTTCTGCTAAATACCAGAGAGGATTTAAAGCCATTGTGCTTTGCAAAGAAACTCTTTTTTAAAAGTCAAAATGATAATCAGATAATAATTACTCTTGATAATAATCAAGATAATAGTTAACCCAAGTCTTTTCCTACGTTGGTCTAAAATCACTGGGCTGCTCTTGGGACTTCCCTGGTGGCACAGTGGTTAAGAATCCGCCTGCCAATGCAGGGGACACGGGTTCGAGCCCTGGTCCGGGAAGATCCCACATGCCGTAGAGCGACTAAGCCCGTGCACCACAACTACTGAGCCTGCGCTCTAGAGCCTGTAAGCCACAACTACTGAGCCCACGTGCCACAGCTACTGAAGCCCGTGCGCCTAGAGCCTGTGCTCCGCAATAAGAGAAGCCACCGCGATGAGAAGCCCGCGCACTGTAACGAAGAGGGGCCCCCGCTCACCGCAACTAGAGAAAGCCCGCGCACAGCAACGAAGACCCAACACAGCCAAAAATAAATAAATAAAAAAAATTTAATAAAATAAAATAAAAATGACTGGGCTGCTCTTGATTATGTAATGTTTCTAAAAACCCACTTTTAAAATATGGGCAAAGGGATCCCAGGTTCCATAAAGAGATGACCTGGGAGGTCCTGACTTCTAGGTCAGACCTTGCTCTGCTATGTATAGGTGCCTCCATCTTAAATTCGTCAAAATATAGCATTCATTGTTGCTTTTTTCTTAACTATTAAATTTAAACCCAAGAATAATAAAGTGACTTTTCTTCTTTTCTCTTTGGCCACCAGCCTACAAGTGTAAGGAATCCTGAACTTGAACGAAATGGACTCTACCCGGCCTACACTGGATTGCCAGGATCGCGGCATTCTTGCATTTTCCCCGGACAGTATAACCCATCTTTCATCAGCGATGAGAGTAGGAGAAGAGACTACTTCTAAGCGCAGCAGAGAGAGGGGCCCGTTGCTGCGACTGCACCAGCGGAGCGCCTCCCGCCGGCCGCTCCCAGGACTTGTGCAGCCACACCTGAGCGGCCAGTGGAGAGGGGATGGGCGTGGGGGGTGTGACCACAGTGGAAGGGGACAGCTGGAGCCCGTGGACGTGGAGCTGCAGGCTGCTCATCCGGCACCTTCACTGCTACTGTGAATGTGAACACGGGCCAGTACGGTAGAGTCCCCGCATGACTGCAGCTTGGCCGTGGCTTCGGGGTGACTGTTAATGAGGGCTGATCATCAGGTATCAGTGCAAGGACCCAGGTTTTCCTTAGTTTGCACTTTAGTAAATGCAAAAGTAGGGAGGGAGGCCTCCTTTTGGATGTTTCTCAAGACTGCTCCAGAACGAAGGCCTCTTCCACTCGGGCACTTCCATAGGCCTCAATGTGGTGATTCATTTCCAGCAAAATACTGGCTCTTTCGTTGTTTTCCTGCCCAGTAGCTACGTGCTGAACAACAGATGCCGATGGACATACCACTAGTGTTTGGAGATGCTGGAGGTTAACACACCCTCCTAAGTCGTCTCGTGCTACGTTCTCCAAACAAACCCCCAAAACGAGGAACTGAAATTTGGGAGGCACAGCACACAATTCCAGTTTGTTTTCTTTAGTCAAGGTGACACATTTACCTAGGATTTTTTTTTTTTTCCCTTTGCAGTTACATCTGGATCAGGGCAAAACAACTTCCATTTGGTTCTAGTTAGAGGCCCAGCAAGCACTGGATGAAGGCCCTGGTGGAAGGGTACCATCCCTGAGGGCACCGCATGGTGCATGGGCTCTGACCTCCATCCTTGAGGCCGAGGCTGCTACATGTGGAGTAGAAGTGGAGAGCTCAATGCAGGTTGGGTCTGAGCTGGTACTTCACCACTAATGGAGAAGCAGCTTTTGTTGTTGCTGCAGCTGAACATGGTTAGGGAAATGGGCTGAACAGGCGTATTCAATTTTCTGAAACACCAGTGCTTTGGGAAGCCGGGCGTGCGGTTCCTGAGAAAGAATGCGGAGCTGGGCTGGAGCCACACGTGAGCCTGCTTACCCACCAGTGCGGCATCTTTGCTAGTAGCCCCGATCTCGTCCTCAAACTCAGTGTCGGTTGAGTGGTTCAGCCAACCGCTCAAAGCTATTTATTCATTGAAGAAATAACTTATTTTCTCTCAAACAGTAATTTGTAACTCTTTGTACTACTACGGAGTTCCCTCCAGAAACATGGGTATAATTCAAGTCAGCATTGGAGAACTAAAGACTTCTGGCCAGTTAGGGAGTTGAGCGTTGGCCTTGGGGAAGGAAATTCCACGAGTCTTACTTACAGTGGCTGAAACGTGGGTCCTGCGAGGGGGGCATATCCTGTGCTGTGCCTTTAACTGCTTCTTGTGGAACTGTGATCATTCTCATCTGCTTTTGAACATCCTGGTTCAGGATGAAGTGAAGAGAACACAGAGGTAAAAGAATTGTTCCCACCCTGAAGCTTGGAGCTCAGTGGCACCCACACTTCTGGAAATGGTGCAGCCTTTGGAGATGGTTCTGTCCCGGTCATGGTTGTTTCTTCAAGGTTCTCTAAGCTCTTCAGAATGAATCTAATCATTAGTCTTATGTAATTCTCGTCCAAACAGTTTTAAGTGCAAAATCCCGAGTCCCGTGGTCTCCACGAGTCACCATTTCCCTGCTGCAGCAGGAGTACTAGTCAGCTGTGATACCACTTAGTAGTTTAAATTGCATTCATCTCATGAGATAGATACAAAAAGAATTCTGTTTTGTTAGTGGGTGCCAACTTAAAATTTCAGAGCATCCCCTTTTAGAAATCTCGGGTCTGGCCTCTTTCCGTGCAACCGAACGGCCGTCTGTGCCTCGTGGTCTTCCATCTAACTGGAGAGCTCAAGCTCCTGCATTCAGCACACCTGAGCCAGCAGGCTGGGGCCCGAGGGAGGCGGCTGCTTCCGGGCTTTGGCCGCAGAGCCTCGCTTGCCCCCGGGACCCGGAGCCACAATGGCGGCTGTCCCCAGGCATACGCGCCCGCCACCTCCAGCTGACCTCACAGCTGACAGATCATCGCCTGTGCCAGGGCCAGAAGCTATATGCTTCACGACATGAAGCATTGTGTCCCCAAAGCGTCCTGGAGCAGAATCTCAACATCCAGAAAAGAGTGTGCTGTAAGTTCCAAGAATGCTTTCCTGGGAGTGGCTTTTGTGCATGTGAAGTGGATTAAGAGTGCTGTTTTTCCTTTCACTGTGAGAAAGGGAGGCCCCCTGCAAGGTTGAGTTCACATCGTATCTGCAGTTTCTAGAGGCTTGCAGGGTTGGGGGCGGGTGTCAGTGCCAGTGCCGGCTGCTCGCCCGGGTAAGGAAGGGAGAGGCTGGCTTTGTTCCTGCTTGGGGTTAAACACCTCTAGAGGGTCCTCCCTGAGCCAAGACACAGCTGGTGGGGCAGCAGCCCCAGGGATGGGGGACAGGCTGGATGCACCCCTGGTGAGCAGAAGCCCTCTCCTCCGGCACAGGCGCTGTGTCAGCCCCTGTACCTGGAGTGTGAGGGCCCTGTGCACAGAAATGCCTGGGTCCTGCATGCGAGCCCCACAGCTGGGGGCGCTGGAGGAAGCTGCCCATGAGACATTCAGACGTCTGTAGGGAAGAGAGGCCGCGTGGAACCCCATGTCCCGCAGCAGGCCGGAGCACGGTGACTCGCAAGGCAGGGAGGTGCTCACCGGGGCCTCCCAGCATCTGCAGGTTTTGTCGAAGCTCCAGAGGGTCTTATTTCTGGTGTCTTTTCCTCTTGCCCCATGAGCCAGCCCAGGGCACTAGAGACAGTTTAGAAAGCCTAAATAGTCTCAACAGACATCTCACGTGTTCCCACCACACCCAGGCTCTGTGCCGGGTACGTGGCCTCACTGCACCCTTGTGAGGTGGGTGCGAGAGAGCCCATTTCTCGGCTATGGGGCCCTTCAGAGGGGATAAGCACCTTGCCTTGGAGGGCCAGGACTCAAACCCTTCCGCCTGGCTTGTTCTTCTCGCTATACCTCTTGCCTCGCCTCCCTGGCTGATGCCTCACCATCCAGTGTCAAAGAGAGCTGGAGAGAGTGGGCTTAAAATAAAAGTTGTTTATTTTAAGAACTTTAATATTATTAAACAGTAACTAAACTAATGCCATGAAGTACAAAAGCAAAATGTTGAAACAGTCCTTTCGGGTCTGTTGTTACATGTATTTCTTGGATGCTTGAGGCCATCATCAAGATAACAGTGGCTGGCTCATGCCTGTTAGCAAGAAGCATATTGGTACGTGGCTTTGGTTGAAGGAGGTGTATGGTGATGACCTGGGTGTTTGACAGACACGGCCAGACTTAGACATCTGTCTGAGGGCTGCCTCGCCCCGCTCCCGTGGTGAGGCCACGTTTCCCACATATTGGAAGCATGTTTTCGTGAACATGATCTGAGTCTGGAACATATTCAGTTGAAATGTCTTAAATGCTGACAAATCTTCCTCCTTTGACAAAAGTTTGTTTTCAGAAGCAGCTAAGTCATTTAGAGCCAAAATTGCTGAGTGGATAGTGTAATCAAGCTGGCTGATAGCATTTGAGGTCCAAAACTAAGACGTAACCGTTAAGTTCTTAAAGAGGTCGTTCTTAACGTTAGCCCAAATGGGAGGGCAACATCTTTGCAAGATGAGGCTGGATGACTGCCCACGAAAGTGTCGTTGAAGGGTGATATTCGTTCAGATGTGAAAGTTCCCAGAGCAGACACGTCAGGGTCACTCCTCACGTGTGGCTTCTTGGGGCCTCCGTTAAGCCATCTTGCCCACTGGTGGTGCACCCAGGTGGGTGCCTGTAACTCCATGGGTGCTGCCTGCAGAAGCAAGAATGTTCAGGCCAGCTGCTTCTCGCTCAGTTTAGCCTAACACACCCCAAACTAGGGTTTTGACCCATGGTTCTAAGATACACTGATTTCAAAACTAGAGCGCTTCTTTGGAGAGAGGAAGAAAGCAAAGTTCAGTATCTCAGTATTTTGTATCTTACTGAAAACCACCTTTAGTATCAGAGATATTTTTTCTGTGTGAAAACTTTTGTGGGGATTAGAAGGGACATTTCATTTCCTTCTTCTTGACAAAGCGGCATTCTGAGGTTCTCATGTGCATTTTTGGAAATACATACTGTTTTGTAGAGTTGGCTGTTAAGTATATGCTCTTTTTTCTTTTTCTTTTCTTGGCTCCCCGGAGAAGGAAGCTGGTTAAACTACTAGAAAGATTAAAGTTTTAAATGTCAGTTAATTTGTTGTGCTAAAGTATCTTTTCAAGAGTGTTACAATCCGTCCTATTTGGTGTGAAGTGCTCACAGAAAACCCTGTGAAACCAAAGGGGGCAATTGAGGTCTAAAAAAAAGACATATCTTAGACTGGCTCTGTTCTCGTGGCATTTTAAAGAGGATATTTAAAAGGATTGGCATATTAGATTCTAACTTTTTTTTTCTTGGATACATGATAATGCACTTCAGGTGCAGAGTTCTTGGATAGGAAGGATGGGACTAGACAGGGATGGGATGGAACCTGTCTAGCTGGGACACTAACCCAGGTTTCTGTATTACTTCGCCTGTTTTTTAAAAGATGTCTCATCATGGGGTGCTGTGAGTTTTGTTCATGTTTGTGTTGCTGGATTTATGGTTAAATGAAGCATGTAGCTGGAAGAGGAACTTCTGAGTTTTCACATTGTCCCAGATTTCTCTTTGCAGACCTTTAAACCTTAGCCCCTGGTTGATTGTGTTAAATCCATTATGAGAATGTTATTTAAAGTTGTATTATAATTGCAACCTCCACGAATTATTCAGTACTGTAGTAGCAAAGTATTTGTAAGAATTCGATTATTTTTATACTTATATCCACGATAAGTCTGGCGTTCTAGTCAGTAAAATGATGCAATAAAATCAATATCATTTTCACTGTGTTTTTCTCGTGCTAACAAACAAACCGCAGCAGAGTGCAACAAGTTCATTTTCATGAGGGCATCATTTAAACGGCGGAGCTGCGCTGTGAACTCTTACATGGCACAAGGGAGGAAATACGCTTCTGATGATGGACGGATGGGCAGACGGATCAGGCATAGAACCTGCTTTTGTTTACTTTTCTTTCTGCTGGTTGGAAAGAGCCAGTAACCAGTTTTCAGACACGGAAGATTTCCTCCTCAGTGCCTCCCACCATCACTCTTCATATCTTGCAGGAGAAGGGAGAGTAAGCATATCTGTGCTCTATGGTGGAGAGAATCTAGAACTTTAAGGTGGTAGGCCGTGGGCCTTAGACTTACGTGGCCGGTGACTGTGGCCACTTGGCTGACATTTGTTCATTAATTAATTGCTTATTTGAGATTTGAGTGCCTTTTGTGGCAGGGGTGGATTAGCCTTTCGATGCTTCATGACAGTAACCTTGGCACTAGGAGAGGCCAATAATGGCAGCTCAGGACATGACGGTGACCTTTTGGCGGATTAGATTGGGGTTGCAGCCCATCAGACATCTCTCAATGGAAATAAACAGAAGCACTTTCCTCTCCTGACCCGGCTCCCCCTACGCTGCTTTCTGTCCCACCATTTAATCCCCACCTAAGACCTTAGCAGAACCCGGTACTGAACCTCGTTCATGTTCCTGCCCAGCTCAGCCAGACATTGTAAACATCACAGCATTTCCATACCCACTGTCCCCTGGGAACTGTTTAGGACTGAAAATGGGAGGACCTTCTGCTGTCCACCCGCAAGCTGGCCCTAGTACTTGTCCTACCTGTGCATCTCACCTGGCAATGTGCAGCCTCCACCTCAGGAGGGGATTTGCCAGTAAATAAAAATCTAAAAAATATTTTGAGACCCTTGGACTTAAAGAACTCCAGCAGTGCACAGTCATTTTCCAATTGTTTGAGAAGTAATGAAAGGTAAGAGGCACAATATATAGATTATATAGGGAAGAGTCCTCCTGTCTTGGATATTGACCAGCCAGGACAACTTTAAACCCCCAGAACTGGATGGTATCGACATGAAGCCACCTGACGCAGCAAACATGAACTTCAGATAAGAAAGATACAAGGGAGAGGCCAGGGAAAAGAAATGCAGGTGGATTTTTATTGACCTCATAAAAACTGACATCATCATCAGAAGGCCTGGGCTCTAACAGCTGGTACGAGACACTCCCTAACAGATTCCTGGCTCTTTTTCCCAGATCACGATGTGAGGCCTGAGTCCGCTCAGCTCTCTGAGCCTCAGTGTCCTGATCAGGGAAGTGGGGATAATAAGTGTTGCCTCCCAGAGTTGTTGTGAGGATGAAAAGGGAGAATTCATATGGAAACACTCTGTAAACTACAAAGAAACATAACACAGATGGGTTCTCTTCACTAGGGCCATCCTGTCACCAAAAGAAAGACAGACAAGTACAGGATTAATGTGTCATTTCACTAGTAACTGGTCCTGAAGACCTCGGACTTGCCATCCAAGCTTTCTTGTCATTTCCCCTTCCCTCCTTCTCCAACCTGCTCCCCATATCATGAAGGGATTAATGGGTTAAAAATCGTAAGCTCTGTCCAGGTAGGAACCAAGTCTGTCCTGCTCAACATGATATGTTCAGTACCTGGCACCTAGCAGGCATTCACTAAAACAAAGAATAGGTGAGTGGGTGGATAAATCTTCCAACAGAAGAAGTAAATTGAAGTTAAAGTTCCTGGAGATCTACCCCCTCCAGTAGCTGCAGGCTGACGACTAGCTGATGGTGGAAGAACATGTAGCTATGACATGTAACTGAACAGGAACCCTTAGCAAAGATCTCTTGTAGCAAAGTTCAAGCAGGCATTTGCAGACCAAACACTAAAGATACACTAGAAAGCCCTTCACCTGATGAATTATGGAACACCTGTATGATGAAATACCACTCAGGAAGTAGAAGGAACAAACTACCTCAACAGGCAGCAACATGGATGGGTCTCAAAAACATTGTGCTGGGGGCTTCCCTGGTGGCGCAGTGGTTGAGAGTCCGCCTGCCGATGCAGGGGACACAGGATCGTGCCCCGGTTCGGGAGGATCCCACATGCCGCGGAGCGGCTGGGCCCGTGAGCCATGGCTGCTGAGCCTGCGCGTCTGGAGCCTGTGCTCCGCAGCGGGAGAGGCCACAACAGTGAGAGGCCCATGTACCACAAAAAAAAGAAAAAACAAAAACATTGTGCTGAGTGACAAGAGCCAGCCATCAAAGGCTACACATTGTATGATTCCATTTATATTTCATTCTGGAAAAGACAAGATCATTGGGGCAGAAAACAGGGGAGTGGTTCCCTGGAGGTCGGGAAGGGGCGCTCTGCCGTTCACCAAATATTTCCAGCTTTCCTCCTGTCAGGCACCTGGTAGCCAAACTTCCCCACCCGCTTTGAAATATGGCCGTGTGTCTTGCTTTGGCCAAAGAAATGTGAAGGGAAGTGAAATGTGTCGCTTCTGGGAAGGCAGTTTAAGAGCTGTGTGTGGTGGTCATTTCTCTTGCCTCAGCAGTCGTGGAAATATCTACTGAGATGGAGCCACTATTGGCCTGGGACCCTGTGACTAAGAGCAACATAGCCTCGTTGCTGACTGGGCTTAGACACGAACAAGAAAAGACGTTAACACTGGTTATTACCCTTGAGTGAATTACTTGATTCCTAGTTCAACACCATGGGACATTTATATCATTAAAATTCTTCAACTAAGTTGTTTTAGGTTTGTTTTATAATAATTCAAATCAGAAACACTTATTCAGTAGCTAATATTTTCCAAGCCTGTTGTGTGAGAATTTGTGGTATGAATGAGCTTTTGAACCAGAGTAACCTAGATTTGAAACTCATCTCTACGGCTTCTTAGCTGTGTGCCCTTGATAGATTTCTTAACCAAACTGATCCTGAGTTTACTCCTCTGTAAGATAGCAATAGCGAGGGCTTCCCTGGTGGCGCAGTGGTTGAGAGTCCGCCTGCCGATGTAGGGGACACGGGTTCGTGCCCCGGTCTGGGAAGATCCCACATGCCGTGGAGCGGCTGGGCCCGTGAGCCATGGCCGCTGAGCCTGTGCATCCGGAGCCTGTGCTCCGCAGCGGGAGAGGCCACAACAGTGAGAGGGCCGCGTACCGCAAAAAAAAAAAAAAGCAATAGTGATAGTTCCTAATTCAGAGGTATGTTGAGATTAAATGATAGGATGTCTCTAAAGTGTATCTCAGTGATGGGATACATCATTTAGCTCTGAGCATGGGATAAAGCAGGCATTGAATATATGTGTGTTAGGCTCCGTGGTAGGCATGCTTGAAGCAGCTGTCTTGTTCATATAAAACTAGAAAATGTATTCCTCTGCCCTTCCTTCCTGCTTACGTCACAGTAGTTGTCAAACTTTATTGTAAGGCAATATCATAGGAATACTAGTACCATCAAGAAGATAAAAGTTGTTTGAGGAAACATGCTAAAACTTTATAATGTAGAACTTGATCTGTATTTAGCTCAGTTATAACTATATTAATCGAAGAACAAGGTCCATCTTTTCTGTCTCCCATACCCATTACCTTCACCGTGGAGTATCCTGTCCCTCACTTCCTTATCAGTTGGTCCCCATTTCACATTGAGGCTAATTGCTTTCTAAAGACCAAGGGACTTGGGATATAGTCATCCTACCTGGGAAAATAAGGACAAGTTTCACTGTTACTCATAGTATCATAGACTATCTTTTCAGTGACGTCATCTAGGCAGTGGTTTACTAATCCTGCCCGTGGAGGGGTGCTTGTCCAGGAAGAAGTCATCACTGGGTGGAGGCCAAATGCATGGAATAAGTAGTAAGTTTTTCAAAAATCTTAGTTTATTCAATGTAAATACAGTCTCATTATTATGAGACAATGTCCTTTCTACTTTTTTTAGTTTTAAAAATGTCCCTTGGGCCTACCTGGTGGCGCAGTGGTTGAGAGTCCGCCTGCCGATGCAGGGGACACGGGTTCGTGCCCCGGTCCGGGAAGATCCCACATGCCGCGGAGCAGCTGGGCCCGTGAGCCATGGCCGCTGAGCCTGCGCGTCCGGAGCCCGTGCTCCGCAACGGGAGAGGCCACAACGGTGAGAGGCCCGCGTACAGCAAAAAAAAAAAGTCCCTTATTTTATGAAAAAATGATAATAGCAGCTGGCAGCTTATTTTTTAGTACCCACGCTTCATCAGCAAGCACCTGTGTCAGTCCCCTCCACATCACTAGTTTTTTAAAACCTTTAAATCTAGGAACGACTGACCTGGTCCAGCCCTGGATTTCACAAAAGAGGAAACTGAGGCCCAGGGAAGCTGAAGACTGTTACTTTTCCCAACGTTTCCCAGTGTCACTGGTTGTACTTTGCAAGACAGAAGCATCATCGTGCAGTGGGATAGAATAATGCAGGTTTTAGAGACAGATCTAGATACAAGTCCTGGGCTCCAGTGAACTACTCGCTAGGATAATGCCTTGAAAAAGCTATGTCATTCCTACATCTTAGTAGTTGTTGGGTTTTTTTCCCATTTTTAAGACCAGGTTAGTGTCATGTGTATAAAGGAAGTCCCCTTCGAGAGGGTTGAATCTGGCTGGTCTCACACTTCTTCACAGCAACATGCAAAGCTTGAAGGCATGAAGCAATATCTATCAGGTTTTCCTCTTAGTCAAAGCAATAGGCAGAGATCGTCCAAAAGAAAAGATCTCAGGGAACCCAGCACCCAAGAAAAACCACTCCATAGTGAAGTCCTGCCAACCAAGAGAGGAACAAAAACACTGAATTGGGGAATGGAGAAGCTATGAGGGATACGTGTTGGATCTGTCTAGATAGAGAATTAAGACACGGAATTAAGAAAATGAAAGAATTAAGATTTGGAAATAGAATATAAATGTTACAAAACCCTGACAAAGTAAAAATAATACAAGTAACAAAAACAGAAGGTATAGGAGAATAAGATGCTCTTTCCCTTGTTTTTCATAGCTGGTACATCAATCCATACTGTTTAAAGTTAAATAATAAGCTTTTTAAAATAACATATCTATTATGGATTTTCACAGTATTTTTTTCTTGATCTTGGAGGAGTGTTCTTGGAATTAATATCTCTTAAAGACATCTTTTGAAGTTTAGCAATCATTTCATTTTCACTTCGACTGATTTTTCTTCTGTTAATTCAAATTAAAAACTAAATGTCTTGTTGCAATTGAAAAATAGTTTCTATGTTATGATCTCATGCTTAAAAAATTATACCTACTCACCTATCTATCTCCGCCTATTCTCTCTCTCCCCCACTATCCGTCTACAAGCACGGAGAGAGCTGTCTCACCTGGCGTCCTCTAAATGTTAACGCTGGTTACTGGATCGTGGGTACTTTTCCTTTCTTCTTTATGCTTTTCCATGTTGCTTGAATTTATCTTAACAAACATGAGTTATTTTAGTAAGCGCAATAAAATTATTCATTTAAAAAATGAAATGAGGACAATAATATGTAACTTCCAGAACTGTCAAAAGAATGTATATGTGTGTATGTATATGTGTATATATATGTATGTATACGTTTGGATATGGACATACAGATATAGATATCCTAACAGAGTTCTTGGCATACTGTAGGCACTCAGTAGGTGCAAGGCACTATTATTATTACTTTCTTGGAGAGAGAAAAGTGTTCAATCCTGACTGAAGTCATCTCCTGTGTTAGTTGGGGTTCTTGGTTGCAGAGAAGAGCATCCACTCTGTCTTATTAAAGGACATCAGATGTCTCACAGAATCGCCACGAGGGACTTGGAAGATCCCCAGAGGAGAACAATGGCCAGATCGCCTTGCGGGAATGAGCCCTCCAGCAAAGACAACCCCTCTGCCACCACTGCTCCACCCAGACCCCACAGCTTACACCACTGCCCCCAGGCATGATACTGGCACCTTAGGTTTCTGCATCTGAAAGACAGAAAAGTAGACGCCATCTGGTGCTGCTACCTTTTATTTCCTCTTCTAAATGCAAGTCATGTGCAGGTGCCTCTGGTTTATGGTGCTAAGTCATAGGCCTGCACCCCACAGACAAGAGAGGCTGTGAAAGCAAGGTCTTGGCTTCTATCTTGGTGTGGCAGGTCTTGTGATGGGGGAGATCCCCAAGTACAGGAAGGGTCGTCCAAGGTGCTGAGTGGTCTCAAACAGGGCAAACACTCCTCAGTAGCGACCATACCTCCAAGTATCCCTTACAAAGCTTGGTGAGACAAAGACCAAAAGGATTCCAAGAGCACTTGAAAATTACGGTATATTGGTTCTTTACTCACTCAAAGGTTCTGCTAATTCATTGAAATATATTTATGTACAGTAGGCCCTTCATATCCAGGAGTTCAACCAACCATGGACTGAAAAAAAATTTTTTTAATTCCATAAAGTTCCAAAGAGCAAAACTTGAATTTGCCGCTCACTGACAACTATTTTTATAAATACTATATATATAGTATTTACAGCTATTTTCATAGCATTTACATTGTATTAGGTATTATACGTAATCTAGAGATGATTTAAAGTATATGAGAGGGGGGAATTCCCTGGGAGTCCGGTGGTTAAGACTCGGCGCTTTCACTGCCATGGGCCTGGGTTCAGTCCCTGGTTGGGGAACTAAGATCCTGCAAGCTGTGCAGCACGGCCAAAAAATAAAATAAAATAAATTTTAAAGTATGTAGGAGGATGCTTATAGGTTACGTGAAAATATTACGTTATTTTATATAAGGAACTTGAGCATTCTCAGGTTTTGGTACCTATGGGGGGTGGGGTCCTCAAACCAACCCCACACAGATACCAAAGGACCACTATAAAATTCTAAAACCTCAGCGAAGGGGCTCCTTATCCAATGTAAACAGTGTTATCAGAGACCTCTCAATTCTTAGCTGAAGAAGGTAGAGAGGTTTTTTGTTTTGTTTTTTTTCATTCTTTTTAACATCTTTATTGGAATATAATTGCTTTACATTTGTTGTGTTAGTTGCTGCTGTATCACAAAGTGAATCAGCTATACATATACATATATCCCCATATCCCCTCCCTCTTGCATCTCCCTGCCACCCTCCCTATCCCACCCCTAGGGATAGAGTTTTTATAAAAAATATAAACTGTGTATAAAGAAAAATATTAAAAATCAAAGAATAAGGATTTACAGCAAATATGACAGAATGAGGGTTAATATATCTTGATGTTCCTAAACCCATATAAATTAATTTTAAAAAGAAAGGAAACCACTAAGAACCCAAGAGATACATGGGCAAAGGACATGCACAGATGATTGACTAAGGAGAAAGTGCAAGAAGACACATGGTCTGAAAAATGTTAACACTTGTAGCTGGAGAGGAAGGGAGACCACCCCTGCCTGGGCACCAAGCATCTTGCATACAGTTTTATTTCATCCTCACAACCATAGTCATGTTAGATGCCATAATCTAAGTTATAAATGAGGAAACTTGAGGTTCAGAAGGGTCGGATAGCTTATTGACCAATATCAACTGGCAAAGCTGAAACTGACCCCATGACGACTGTCAGGCTCCAAAGACTAGGGATTTCCACTCACCAAGCTGCCTCTCTAGTGATTGTTGTGAATCAAAGCAAACTCTTTTCACCTATTAAATTATCAAAATCCAATGCTGATGAGAGTATGATGGAAGAGTCATTCTCATAAGAGATTATGGGTGGGTGAGTAAATTAACAAAACCCTTTGAACTCTGTCAAGACTTATTAAGAGTCATAAAAATGTTGATTTCCATTGACCCAGTCATTCACTTTGGGGGAATCTTCTCTCAGGGAATAATTCAATATGTGGAAAGAGTTGTGGGCAAAAAGATGTTCATCATGGATTTATAAGAGTGAACAATCGGAAATAACCTAAATGTCGAGAATTGTCTGACTAAACTGGTAAATGTTTACTTTCCGCTTAATAGAATATTATATAGCTATTATAAACATTTGTTATATTATGAAGTGAAAAGGAAAGCAATTATTTCAAATAGTTTTAAAAATAAACCCTTTGATATCAGGATTAAGAAGTGAAGAAATGAGGGAGCTTCTACTTTTTATATTTATATATTCCTGGAATTTTTAAATTTTATTTTATTTACTTGTTGTTTTGGCTGCATTGGGTCTTTGTTGCTGTGCACAGGCTTTTCTCTAGTTGCGGCGAGTGGGGGCTACTCTTCGTTGTGGTGCGTAGGCTTCTCATTATGGTGGTTTCTCTTGTTGCGGAGCACAGAGAAGTGTGCTCTAGGCACACAGGCTTCAGTAGTTTTGGTGCATGGGCTTAGTTGCTCCACGGCATGTGGGATCTTCCCGGACCAGGGATTGAACCTGTGTCCCCAGCATTGGCAGGCAGATTCTTAACCACTGTGCCACCAGAGAAGTCCCTGGAATTCTTTTTTTCCCCTTGGAATTTTTTAATTAAATATTTTATAATTTAAAAAAAATAAGGGGTACAAGATGGCGGAGTAGAAGGACGTGCTCTCACTCCCTCTTGCAAGAACACTGGAATCACAACTAACTACTGAACAATCATTGACAGGAAGACACTGGAACTCATCAAAAAAGATACCCCACATCCAAACACAAAGGAGAAGCCACAATGAGACTGTAGGAGGGGCGCAATCACAATAAAATCAAATCCCATAACTGCTGGGTGGGTGACCCACAAACTGGAGAACACTTATACCACAGAAGTCCACCCACTGGAGTGAAGGTTCTGAGCCCCACGTCAGGCTTCTGAACCTGGGGGGTCTGGCATCAGGAGGAGGAATTCCTAGAGAATCAGACTTTGAAGGGTAGTAGGATTTGATTGTAGGACTTCAACAGGACTGGGGAAAAGAGAGACTCCACTCTTGGAGGGCACACACAGAGTAGTGTGCACATCAGGACCCAGGGGAAGAAGCAGTGACCCCATAGAGACTGAACCAGACCTACCTGCTAGTGTTGGGGGTCTCCTGCAGAGAGAGGGAGTGGCTCTGTCTCACTGTGAGGACAAGGACACTGTCAGCAGAAGTTCTGGGAAGTACTCCTTGGCATGAGCCCTCCCAGAGTCTGCCATTAGCCCCACCAAAGACCCTGGGTAGGCTCCAGTGTTGGGTCACCTCAGGCCAAACGACCAACAGGGAGGGACCCAACCCCACCCATCAGCAGACAAGATTAAAGTTTTACTGAGCTCTGCCTACCAGAGCAACAGCCAGCTACCAACCACCAGTCCCTCCCATCAGGAAACTTGCACAAGCCTTTTAGATAGCCTCATCCACCAGAGGGCAGAGAGCAGAAGCAAGAAGAACTACAATCCTGCAGCCTGTGGAACAAAAACCACATCCATAGAAAGATAGACAAGATGAAAAGGCAGAGGGCTATGTACCAGGTGAAGGAACAAGATAAAACCCCAGAAAAACAACTAAATGAAGTGGAGATAGGCAACCTTCCAGAAAAAGAATTCAGAATAATAATAGTGAAGATGATCCAGGACCTCAGAAAAAGAATAGAGGCAAAGATCGAGAAGATGCAAGAAACTTTTAACAAAGACCTAGAAGAAGTAAAGAACAAATGAACAGAGATGAACAATACAATAATTGAAATGAAGAGTACACTAGAAGGCATCAAAAGCAGAATAACTGAGGCAGAAGAACAGATAAGTGACCTGGAAGACAGAATGGTGGAATTCACTGCTGCAGAACAGAATAAAGAAAAAGGAAAGAAAAGAAATGAAGACAGCTTAAGAGAGCTCTGGGACAACATTAAACGCAACAACATTCGCATTATAGGGGTCCCAGGAGGAGAAGAGAGAGAGAAAGGGCCCGAGAAAATATTTTAGGAGATTATAGTCAAAAACTTCCCTAATATGGGAAAAGAAATAGCCACCTAAGGTCAGGAAGCACAGAGAGTCCCATACAGGATAAACCCAAGGAGAAACACACCAAGACACATAGTAATCAAATTGGCAAAAATTAAAAGACAAAGAAAAATTATTGAAAGCAGCAAGAGAAAAATGACAAATAACATACAAGGGAACTCCCATAAGGTTAACAGCTGATTTCTCAGCAGAAACTCTACAAGCCAGAAGGAGTGGCATGATATATTTAAAGTGATGAAAGGGAAAAACCTACAACCAAGATTACTCTACCCAGCAAGGATCTCATTCAGATTCGATGGAGAAATCAAAAGCTTTACAGACAAGCAAAAGCTAAGAGAATTCAGCACCACAAAACCAGCACTACAACAAATGCTAAAGGAACTTCTCTAAGTAGGAAACACAAGAGAAGAAAAGGACCTACAAAAACAAACCCAAAACGATTTAGAAAATGGTAATAGGAACATACATATCGATAATTACCTTAAACGTGAATGGATTAAATGCTCCAACCAAAAGACACAGGCTCGCTGAGTGGATACAAAAACAAGACCCATATATAGGCTGTCTACAAGAGACCAACTTCAGAGCTAGGGACACATACAGACTGAAACTGAGGGGATGGAAAAAGATATTCCATGCAAATGGAAATCAGAAGAAAGCTGGAGTAGCAAAACTCATATCAGATAAAATAGACTTTAAAATAAAGAATGTTACAAGAGACAAGGAAGGACACTACATAATGGTCAAGGTGTCAATCCAAAAAGAAGATATAACAATTATAAATATATATGCACCCAACATAGGAGCACCTCAATACATAAGGCAACTGCTAACAGCTCTAAAAGAGGAAATCGACAGTAACACAATAATAGTGAAGGACTTTAACACCTCACTAACACCAATGGACAGATCCTCCAAACAGAAAATTAATAAGGAAACACAAGCTTTAAGTGACACTATAGACCAGATAGATTTAATTGATATTTATAGGACATTCCATCCAAAAACAGCAGATTACACTTTCTTCTCAAGTGGGCACAGAACATTCTCCAGGATAGATCATGTCTTGGGTCACAAATCAAGCCTCAGTAAATTTAAGAAAACTGAAATCATATGAAGCATCTCTTCTGACCACAATGCTATGAGATTAGAAATCAATTACAGGGAAAAAAACGTAAAAAATACAAACACATGGAGGCTAAACAATACGTTACTAAATAACCAAGTGATCACTGAAGAAATTCAAGCGGAAATCAAAAAATACCTAGAGACAAATGACAATGAAAACATGACGATCCAAAACCTGTGGGATGCAGCAAAAGCAGTTCTAAGAGGGAAGTTTATAGCTATACAAGCCTACCTCAAGAAACAAGAAACATCTCAAATAAACAATCTAACCTTAAACCTAAAGGAACTAGAGAAAGAAGAACAAACAAAACCCAAAGTTAGCAGAAGGAAATAAATCATAAAGATCAGAGCAGAAATAAGTGAAATAGAAACAAAGAAAACAATAGCCAAGATCAATAAAACTAAAAGCTGGTTCTTTGAGAAGATAAACAAAATTGATAAACCTTTAGCCAGACTCATCAAGAGAAAGAGGAAGAGGACTCAAATCAATAAAAGTAGAAAGGAAAAAGGAGAAGTTACAACAGACACCACAGAAATACAAAGCATCTTAAGAAACTACTACAAGCAACTCTATGCCAATAAAATGGACAACCTGAAAGAAATGGAAAAATTCTTAGAAAGGTATAACCTCCCAGGACTGAACCAGGAAGAAATAGAAAATATGAACAGACCAATCACAAGTTACGAAATTGAAACTGTGATAAAAAAGCTTCCAACAAACAAAAGTCCAGGACCAGATGGCTTCACAGGTGAATTCTATCAAACAATTAGAGAAGAGCTAACACCCATCCTTTTCAAACTCTTCCAAAGAATTGCAGAGGAAGGACCACTCCCAAACTCATTCTATGAGGCCACCCTGATACCAAAACCAGACAAAGATCCTACAAAAAAAGAAAATGACAGACCAATATCACTGATGAATATAGATGCAAAAATCCTCAACAAAATACTAGCAAACAGAATCCAACAACACATTAAAAGGATCATACACCATGATCAAGTGGGATTTATCCCAGGGATGCAAGGATTCTTCAATATATGCAAATCAATCAATGTGATACACCATATTAACAAATTGAAGAATAAAAACCATATGATCATCTCAATAGATGCAGAAAAAAGCTTTTCACAAAATTCAACACCCATTTATGATAAACACTCTCCAGAAAGTGGGCATAGAGGTAACCTACCTCAACATAATAAAGGCCATAGATGACAAACCCACAGCAAACATCATTCTCAATGGTGAAAAACTGAAAGCATTTTCTCTAGGATCAGGAACAAGGCAATGATGTCCACTGTCACTGCTATTATTCAGCATAGCTTTGGAAGTCCTAGCCTCAGCAATCAGAGAAGAAAAAGAAATAAAAGGAATACAAATTGGAAATGAAGAAGTAAAATTGTCACTGTTTGCAGATGACATGGTACTATACATAGAGAATCCTAAAGATGCCACCAGAAAACTACTAGAGCTAATCAATGAATTTGGTAAAGTTTCAGGATACAAAATTAAGGCACAGAAATCTCTTGCATTCCTATACACTAATGATGAAAAATCTGAAAGAGAAATTAAGGAAACACTCCCATTTACCATTGCAACAGAAAGAATAAAATGCCTAGGAATAAACCTACCTAGGGAGACAAAAGACCTGTATGCAGAAAACTATAAGACACTGATGAAAGAAATTAAAGATGATACCAACAGAGGAGAGATATGCAAGTTCTTGGACTGGAAGAATCAATATTGTGAAAGTGACTATACTACCCAAAGCAATCTACAGGTTCAATGCAATCCCTATCAAATTACCAATGGCATTTTTTACGGAACTAGAACAAAAAATCTTAAAATTTGTATGGAGACACAAAAGACCCCGAACAGCCAAAGCAGTCTTGAAGGAAAAAAATGGAGCTGGAGTAATCAGACTCCCTGACTTCAGACTATACTACAAAGCTACAGTAATCAAGACAACATGGTACTGGCACAAAAACAGAAACGTAGATCAATGGAACAAGATAGAAAGCCCAGAGATAAACCCACACACCTATGGTCAACTAATCTATGACAAAGGAGGCAAGAATATACAATGGAGAAAAGACAGTCTCTTCAATAAGTGGTGCTGGGAAAACTAGACAGCTACATGTAAAAGAATGAAATTAGAACACTCCGTAACACCATACACAAAAATAAACTCAAAATGGATTTGCGACCTAAATGTAAGACCGGACACTATAAAACTCTTAGAGGAAAACATAGGAAGAACACTCTTTGACATAAATCACAGCAAGATCTTTTTTGATACACCTCCTAGAGTAATGGAAATAAAAATAAACAAATGGGACCTAATGAAACTTCAAAGCTTTTGCACAGCAAAGGAAACCATAAACAAGACAAAAAGACAGCCCTCAAAATGGGAGAATATATTTGCAAACGAATCAAAGGACAAAGGATTATTCTCCAAAATATATAAACAGCTCATGCAACTCAATATTAAAGAAACATACAACCCAATCTAAAATGGTCAGAATACCTAAATAGACATTTCTCCAAAGAAGACATACAGATGGCCAAGAAACACATGAAAAGCTGCTCAACATCACTAATTATTAGAGAAATGCAAATCAAAACTACAATGAGGTATCACCTCACACCAGTTAGAATGGGCATCATCAGAAAATCTACAAGGAAGAAATGCTGGAGAGGGTGTGGAGAAAAGTGAACCCTCTTGCACTGTTGATTGGAATGTAAATTGATACAGCCACTATGGAGAACAGTATGAAGGTTCCTTAAAAAACTAAAAATAGAATTACCATATGACCCAGCAATCCCACTACTGGGCACATACCCAGAGAAAACCATGATTCAAAAAGACACATGCATCCCAATGTTCATTGCAGCACTATTTACAATAGCCAGGTCATGGAAGCTATCTAAATGCCCATCGACTGACGAATGGGTGAAGAAGTTGTGGTACATATATACAATGGAATATTACTCAGCCATAAAAAGGAACGAAATTGGGTCATTATGTAGAGACGTGGATGGATCTAGAGACTGTCATATAGAGTGAAGTAAGTCAGAAAGAGAAAAACAAATATTGTATATTAACGCATATATGTGGAATCTAGAAAAACGGTACATATGAACCGGTTTGCAGGGCAGAAATAGAGACACAGATGTAGAGAACAAAGGTATGGACACCAAGGGGGGCAAGCTGCGGGGGCTGGGGGGTGGTGGTGTGATGAATTGGGAGATTGGGATTGACATGTATACACTGATGTGTATAAGATGGATGACTAATAAGAATCTACTGTATAAAAAAATAAAAATTAAATTCCAAAAAAAAAATAAGGAAAATATGTAGGATAAAACTTGAGAATAACCATACCAAAATATCAACAATATTAGAGTAGGAGGACTATGGGTTTTTCCCCTCATTTTATTTTTAAATTTTCTTTGTAATGTATTACTAAAGATGTAATTTTATAATAGAAAAACATGTCATTCTAAAATGAAAGTATGGGGCTTCCCTGGTGGCGCAGTGGTTGAGAGTCCGCCTGCCGATGCAGGGGACACGGGTTCGTGCTCCGGTCTGGGAGGATCCCGCATGCTGCGTAGCGGCTGGGCCGGTGAGCCATGGCCGCTGGGCCTGCGCGTCTGGAGCCTGTGCTCCGCGGCGGAAGAGGCCACAGAAGTGAGAGGCCCGCGTACCGAAAAAAAAAAAAGTTCTCATTGCAAGGAAAAAAAATTATTTTGTAACTGTGTGTGGTGATGGATGTGAACTAAATTTATAGTAGCAGTCATTTCACAGTATAAACACATGTCAAATCATTATGTTGTATACCTAAAACTAATACAATGTTATATATCAGTTGGAAAAAAAAGCAAGGTCTTCTCCTGAAAGAGGAAGAAAGTGTGTGTTGGTGTTGAAAGGCAGGGAGGAGAGAAAGCATCTGAAGTAGCTGTTTGGGAAATGAGAGGAAGCTGATGCAAGACATGGAATAGCATTGGACAGACAGGGAGAACGGTGGGCTGTGGTAGCAGCAACCGTCACATGAAATAATTTTACTCTAGCAGAACCCAGCAGTAGGTACTAGAGCAGAGAAGGGGGCCAATGGGTTGACCCAGAATTGAGTTTTTGGCAGGTGGCGCCAGGTGGGAGGATACTGGCTAGAGGACTTTACTGTGAGTGATGCCTGTGGGTCTGGACTTAGAAGAAGGAAAGCCTTGATGAAAATGAAGGGCTGGGACTTCCCTGGTGGAGCAGTGGTTAAGAATCCACCTGCCAATGCAGGGGACACAGGTTCGAACCCTGGTCCAGGAAGATCCCACATGCCGCGGAGCGACTAAGCCCATGCGCCACAACTACCGAGCCTGCGCTCTAGAGCCTGCAAGCCACAACTACTGAGCCCACAAGCCACAACTACTGAGCCTGCATGCCACAACAACTGAGCCCGCGTGCCGTAACTACTGAAGCCCCTGCGCCTAGAGCCCATGTTCCGCAAAAAGAGAAGCCATTGCAATGAGAAGCCTGCACACACCACAACGAAGAGTAACACCCGCTCGCCACAACTAGAGAAAGCCTGCGTGCAGAAACGAAGACCCAGCGCAGCCAAAACTTAATTAATTAATTTTTTAAAAAACAGAAAATTAAGGGCCAACAAAGGTTAATATCTTTAATCTGTAAAATATGTTAAAAGCTCATACACTTTCTCAGGCTTCCCTGGTGACGCAGTGGTTGGGAGTCTGTCTGCCGGTGCAGGGGACGCGGGTTCGTGCCCCGGTCCGGGAGGATCCCGCATGCCGCGGAGCGGCTGGGCCCGTGAGCCATGGCCGCTGGGCCTGCGCGTCCGGAGCCTGTGCTCCGCAGCGGGGGAGGCCGCGGCAGTGAGGGGGCGCGCGTACTGCAAAACAAACAAACAAACAAAACAAAACAAAAAAGCTCATACACTTTCTTTAGAACATTATGAATAACCCTCCCCAAGAAACAATAGACAAAATTCATGAACAGCAACTACAAATAACCTAGCAAATATATGGAGAATGTTCAATCTCATTAGTGGTCAAAGAAATGAGAATTTAAATACTGAGGTATCATTTTTCACCTACCATCGTAGGGAAAAAGCCTACTTTTTAAAAGTGAAAATACATTATGCTGATGGATGAAAAGAAAGCTGCAGAGGAGTAAATTAATATAAATCATTAAGAAGATAATCTGGCAACAATTTCTAGAAGCCTCAAAATTTTTATTCTTGAATTAGTAGTTTTACTCCCTGGAATGTGCACTAAGGAAACAATACAAAATGAAAAGAAAAAAAGAGAAAGGCACATCCTTCTCGCTCCCTTGCCCCCCAGCACTAGGCTCGTATCCAAAGAACTAAGTCAGTTAACCTTCAGGAATAATGGAACTTTGAGGCCATTAATGCCCCCTGAAGCTCTCTGTCCTCCGATTAATAGGTATCACAGTAAAGCAAGTTTTCTCAGCCTACTTCTCTACAGAGGCAGGTAGGTCAAAGGCCCCCTAACGTCATTGCCATTGATTTCTACATTTCTATTATCCTAAGTTTCTATTATTAGCACCTTGGTTATCACCCACTAGACTGGGAACTCTTTAAGGGCAAGGACCTCAGTCTTATTTATCTCTTTGTTTTGTATCCACCTCTACTCCTATGACTAACACTCATATAGTAGATGCCTCATAGATATTTATAAAATTGGCTGTCATTTCAGCTACTCCCACTCCATTGTGCCCCATTGTCTACCCTTTTCAATTTGTGCATTTGGCTGAAGTTGGCGTCTTTTTTTTTAAATTTATTTTTGGCTGTGTTGGGTCTTCATTGCTGCGTGCGGGCTTTCTCTAGTTGTGGCAAGTGGGGGCTACTCTTCGTTGTGGTGCATGGGCTTCTCATTGCTGTGGATTCTCTGTTGTGGAGCATGGGGTCTAGGCACGCGGGCTCAGTAGTTGTGGCTTGCAGGCTCTAGAGTGCAGGCTCAATGGTTGTGGCGCATGGGCTTCGTTGCTCCGTGGCATGTGAGATCTTCCCGGACCAGGGATCAAACCTGTGTCCCCTGAATTGGCAGGCAGATTCCTAACCACTGTGCCACAGGGGAAGTCTCAAAATTGGCGTCTTTGTTCAGTTGATTTATTCATAAATGTCCTTGTTTATGTGCCAACCAGTCTGCATTTCAGGGGTGGCTATGTTTATGAAAGGACTCTTGCGTCATGTACCTTAAAGCAAGGTTCAAAATCCATTCCTCTCTGGGCCTATTAGCAGTAATCGCTTTCTATAACTATCACTAATAGAGGGATGTGATAACATGTGGGTAATAAAACATGGTGGGGAATCAGTTGACTCATAGGAAGTTAAAACTGGAGAGGAGCTCACGAAATGGTGGTGTGGCTCAACCTCTATTCTGATTTTACATATAAGGAAACTGAAGACCAGAGAGAGGAAGTTTTCCCAAGGGAGGGAAAATTTGGTTTATGGAAGGGTTGGGATAAGGGTCCAAAGTCTAGGAAGCCAGCTCATTGGATTTCCAGGACACATGTTGTCATCAAAAGCGTATGGGGGACGGTGAGGCCAGCAAGCCCAGCCATGGCGACTGACATAGTGAAGGCCGAGTCAGCAGGCATCCTGTGACAGGGCTTGGCTGGAGAGCACGGAAGGGCTGTGGGGCAGATCTGGACAAGTGTGTGGATGACATAAAAACAGTGTGGTGTGGTGAGTCGAGCATGGCCTTTGAAACTTGGGATACAATCCCTGGGCTGCCACACGTCCCCTTGTTACGTTACTTCCCTAAGATCCAAGTTTTCAGTCTGTAGAAACTTGCTCACAGAACTGACTTCTCAGAATTGAGTTAAAGGAGACAGTGGATGTAATTTCAACTCAGCACCAGGAGAGCTCTGGAAGATGGTGATTGCTGCCATCCTCGTGGAGGTCAACTCTTGGGGTCCTTCTAGGACGTTAAAAGTGAGCACCCATCCCCCCGTCCATCTTCAGAATGCTTCTGGACAGCTCCTACCTTGCTGAGGGAGGACCTGTCCCCATTGGTCTGACTGTGCTCGTGAGCATGGGCTGGCCAGCTACAGTCGGCTGCCTGTTTTGTAGGGCCCACAAGCTAAGAGTGATTTTTACATTTTTTAAAAATTTATTTATTTATTTTTTGGCTGCGTTGGGTCTTCGTTGCTGTGCACAGGCTTTCTCTAGTTGTGGTGAGCGGGGCTTCTCATTGCGGTGGTTTCTCTTGTTGCAGAGCACGGGCTCTAGAGTGCTCGGGCTACAGTAGTTGTGGCTTGCGGCCTTTAGAGCGCAGGCTCAGTAGTTGTGGCGCACGGGCTTAGTTGCTCTGTGGCATGTAGGTTCTTCCCAGACCAGGGATCAAACCCGTGTCCCCTGCATCGGCAGGCGGATTCTTAACCACTGTGCCATCAGGGAAGTACTACATTTTTTTTTAAACTGGAAAAAATCAAAAGAATCGTATTTTGTGAAATGTGATAATTATGTGGAATCCAAATTTCAGTGTCACAAAAGAAGTCTTATTGGGACACAGCTACACTCATTTGTTTGCACGTTGTCTACAGCAGCTTTCATGCTACCATTGCAGGGTCGATCAGTCATAACAGATTATGGGTGACATGACATGACACTCTGATCACTTCACACTGCTGCTCAGCACACTACACACCACAGTGGAACAGTTTTAACCCAACAGTGTTTCAAATGCCATGCGTAGTAATACCATGACATTTTCTGACATATAGTTGATGTACAACATTATGTTAGTTTCAGGAGTACCTCATAACGATTTGACATTTACATACGTTATAAAAGGACCACCACGATAAGTCCACAGATAAGCAATAATTTGTCCTCATACAAAGTTATTACAATATTCTTAACCATATTCCTTATGCTGTATGTTACATCCTTGTGTATTTATTACATAACTGGAGTTTTACAACACTTCATCCCCTTTACCTGTTTCCTTCACCGCCACCCCGTTCCCTTCTGGCAACCACCCATTTATTCTCAGTATCTATGAGTCTCCTTTCATTTTGTTTTATTCGTGTGATTGCTTTGCTTTTTAGACTCCACATATAAGTGAGATGATGCGGTATTTGTCTTTCTCTGTCTGGCTTATTTCACTTAGCATAATAACCTCTAGATCCATCCATGTTGTCACAAATGACAACCTTTCTTTTTCATGGCTGAGTAATACTCCACTCTGTATATATACCACATCTTCTTTATTCACATATCAATAGGACACTTAGGTTGCTTCCATATCTTGGCTACTGTAAATAATGCTGCAATGAATATTTCTTGTTCCTGCCAAGCTCAGCTAGACATTGTAAACATCACAGCATTTCCATACCCACTCTCCCCTGGGAACTGTTTAGGACTGAAAATGGGAGGACCTTCTGCTGTCCACCCGCAAGCTGGCCCTAGTACTTGTCCTACCTGTGCATCTCACCTGGCAATGTGCAGCCTCCACCTCAGGAGGGGATTTGCCAGTAAATAAAAATCTAAAAAATATTTTGAGACCCTTGGACTTAAAGAACTCCAGCAGTGCACAGTCATTTTCCAATTGTTTGAGAAGTAATAAAAGGTAAGGGGCACAATATATAGATTATATAGGGAAGAGTCCTCCTGTCTTGGATATTGACCAGCCAGGACAACTTTAAACCCCCAGAACTGGATGGTATCGACATGAAGCCACCTGACGCAGCAAACATGAACTTCAGATAAGAAAGATACAAGGGAGAGGCCAGGGAAAAGAAATGCAGGTGGATTTTTATTGACCTCATAAAAACTGACATCATCATCAGAAGGCCTGGGCTCTAACAGCTGGTACGAGACACTCCCTAACAGATTCCTGGCTCTTTTTCCCAGATCACGATGTGAGGCCTGAGTCCGCTCAGCTCTCTGAGCCTCAGTGTCCTGATCAGGGAAGTGGGGATAATAAGTGTTGCCTCCCAGAGTTGTTGTGAGGATGAAAAGGGAGAATTCATATGGAAACACTCTGTAAACTACAAAGAAACATAACACAGATGGGTTCTCTTCACTAGGGCCATCCTGTCACCAAAAGAAAGACAGACAAGTACAGGATTAATGTGTCATTTCACTAGTAACTGGTCCTGAAGACCTCGGACTTGCCATCCAAGCTTTCTTGTCATTTCCCCTTCCCTCCTTCTCCAACCTGCTCCCCATATCATGAAGGGATTAATGGGTTAAAAATCGTAAGCTCTGTCCAGGTAGGAACCAAGTCTGTCCTGCTCAACATGATATGTTCAGTACCTGGCACCTAGCAGGCATTCACTAAAACAAAGAATAGGTGAGTGGGTGGATAAATTGTCCAACAGAAAAAGTAAATTGAAGTTAAAGTTCCTGGAGATCTACCCCCTTCAGTAGCTGCAGGCTGATGACTTGCTGACGGCAGATAAATATGTAGCTATGACATGTAACTGAACAGGGACCTCTAGCAAAGATCTCTTGTATCAAAGTTCAAGCAAACATTTGTGTACCAAACAATTTAAAGACATACTATAAAGCCGTTCACGTGATGAATTATGGAACAACTATATAATGAAATACCACTCAACAAATAAAAGGAACAAAAACAACAGATTTCTGTATATTAATTTTGTATCCTGCAACTTACTGAATTTATTTAATAGTTCTAATAGTTTTTTGATGGCGTCCTTAGGATTTTCTATATATATTATTATGTCATCTGCAAATAGTGACAGTTTTACTTCTTCCTTTCAAATTTGGATTCCTTTTATGTCTTTTTCTTGCCTGATTGCTGTGGCTAGAATTTCCAATATTGTGTTGAATAAGATAGCAACAGTGGGCATCTTTGTCTTGTTCCTGATTTTAGCGGAAAGGCTTTCAGCTTTTCACCATTGAGTATGATGTTGGATCTAGGTTTGTTGTATACAGGCTTTATTATGTTGAGGTATGTTCCTTCTATACCCACTTGGTTGAGAGTTTTTATCATAAATGAGTGTTGAATTTTGTCAAAAGCTTTTTCTGCATCTATTGAGATGATCATATGATTATTATTCTTCAGTTTGTTAATGTGGTGTATCACATTGATTGATTTGCAGATATTGAACCATCCTTCCATCCCTGGGAAAATCCCACTTAATCATGGTGTATGATTCTTTTAATGTATTGTTGAATTCAATTTGCTAATATTCTGTTGAGGATTTTTGCCTCTACGTTCATCAGTGATATTGGGCCTGTAATGTTCTTTTTTGTGTGGAATCTTTGTCTGGTTTTGGTGTCAGGGAGATGCTGGCATCATAGGATGCATTCAGAAGTATTCCTTCCACTTCCGTTTTTTGCAATAGTCTGAGAAAGATGGGTGTCAAGTCTTCTCTAAATGTTTGGTAGCTACTGAGTCAGGCCAGACCCCAGCCCTACCTCCATGTGTACCCACAGAGCCTGCAGCTGCTATTGCTGGACCTGCCCCACCCACTGGAGCACCAGTAATATGCTCATATATCCCTCAGGCACTGAGTTCACAAACCCACCAGCAGAACATAAATCTACAGATTACATAGCCACTGGGACACAGCTCAGATTTCAGCCCTGCTTCCGAAGTCACGAGGCCCCTAGGGATTGGCTTGGATTTTAGCTCCACCTCCATGTGTGGACAACCTGCCAGCGCTTGCATGCTCCCAGAGCTCGTGGAGGTGGAGCTGCGCCTGCTGTGAGAATGAGTCTGCTATGATGGGCCCCAACCCTCCCTTCGAGTGTGTGTGTTACCAATGAGACTTTAATGGCGGACCTGGGCTCCTTCCTGTGCCCACCTCCAGTTGGGGTTTGGACCACACTCCAGCCCCTTCAGGCTGTCTCCACACAGCCAACCCCAGTCCTCTCCCTGGTTCTGTCCTCTGAAGCCCAAGTTTTGGCACCCAGACCCTGCACACACCAGTAAATGCACATCTTGGGCTGAAGGGTGCAGGAATGTGGCAGGACCCTCTGCTAGTCTCTCTCTGTTCTGCCTGCTACAAGCTGGCTGCTGTGCTCTCCTCTGAGCCTCTGAAGCTCCCTTTCAGTTCCGACTGATCTCCCAACTGTTAAAAGGGGTTCCCAGGGTAAAGGAAACTTTCCTTTTTCACAACTCCCTCCCGGGGGTGCAGGTCCCATCCTGATTCCTTTTTCCTTTTCTTTCATCCTACCCAGTTATGTGGTGATATTTTTTGCAATTTTGGTTTTATGAGAACTTCTGCCAGCATTCAGCAGTTATTCTGTGAGAATTGTTCCACATGTAGATGTATTTTTGATGTATTTGTGGGAGGAGGTGAGTGAGTTCCACATCCTTCTATTCCTCCATCTTGATCCAGCCCCCTCAAGTCTTTCCTGTTCTGTTCCTTTGGGTGGAAGGTTATATATATATCTATGAAATCCGTCTGGTATAACGTATCATTTAAGGCCACTGTTTCCTTATTGATTTTCTGTCTGGATGATCTGTCCGTTGATGTAAGTGGGGTATTAAAGTCCCCTACTATTATCGTGCTACTGTTAATTTTTCCCTTTGGGTTTGTTAATATTTGCTTTATGTATTGAGGTGCTCCCAATCTTTTTGGATTGGCCCCTTTGTCATTATGTATTGTCCTTCTTCGTCTCTTGTTACAGTCTTTGTTTTAAAGTCTATTTTGACTGATATAAATATTGCAACCCTGGCTTCCTTTGGGTTTCTGTTTACATAGAATACCTTTTCAATCCCCTCACTTTGTCTGTGTGTGTCTTTAGATCTGAAGTAAGTCTCTTGTAGGCATATATGGTTCTTTTTTTTTTTTCCATCTTACCAGCCACTCTATGTCTTGATTGGAGCATTTAGTCTATTTACATTAAAGTAATCATTGATAGGTTCATACTTATTGCCATTTTGTTCATTGTTTTCTTTTTGTTTTTGTAGTTCTTTTTTGTTCCTTTCTTCTTCTTTTGCTCTTTTCCCTTGTGATTTGATGACTATCTTTAGTGTTATGTTTGGATTCCTTTCTCTTTTGTGTATGTGTATCTATTATACACTTCTGGTTTGCAGTTACCATGAGATTCATATATAACAACATATCTTTTTTTTTTAAGTTGATGCTCTCTTAGGTTCAAATGCATTCTAACAACCCTGCATGTTTACTCCTTCCCCACAACGTTTGATATTTTGGTGTCATATTTTACATCTTTTTGTTTTGTAGATCCCTTTACTACTTATTGGGATATAAATGATTGTATTACTTTTGTCTTTTAACCTTACTACTAGCTTTATAAGTGGTTGATCTATTACCTTTACTGTATGTTTGCTTTTACCAATGAGAATTTTTCACTTTGTAATTTTCATATTTCTGGTTGTGACCTTTTCTACTTAGAGAAGTCCCTTTAACATTCCCGCAAAACCAACTTAGTGGTGCTGAACTCCTTTAGGTTTTGCTTGTCTGTAAAACTGTTTATCTCTCCTCCAACTTTGAATGACAGCCCTGCCAGGTAGAATGTTCTTGGTTATAGGTTTTTTTCCTTTCATCACTTTAGATATATTGTGCCACTTCCTTCTGGCCTGCAAAGATTATGCTGAAAAGTCAGCTTATAGTCTTATGGGAGTTCCTTTATACATAACTAGTTGCTTTTCTCTTGCTGCTTTTAAGATTCTGTCTTTAATTTTTGCCATTTTAATTACAGTATGTTTTGGTGTGGACCTTTTTGGGTTCCTCTTCTTTGGAACTGTCTGTGCTTCTTGGACCTGAATTTTTTTTCCTTTCCCAGGTTAGGGAAGTTTTCAGTTACTCTTTCTTAAAGTAAGTTCTCTACCACTTTCTCTCTCTCTTCTCCTTATGGGACCTCTACAGTGCAAATGTTAGTATGCTTTATGTTGTCCCAGAGAGCTCTTAAGTGTTTCTCATTTTTTTTTAATTCTTTTTGTGTGTGTGTGATATCCACTACTTTGTCTTCCACTGATCTGTTCCTCTGTACCATCTAATCTACCATTGATTCCTTCCAGTGTGTTTTTTATTTCAGTTATTATATTCTTCATCTCTGTTTGTTTCTTCTTTGTATCTTCTCTTTGTTGAAATCTCATTGTGTTCATCCATTCTTCTCCTGAGTTCATTGAGCATCTTTATGATCATTAGCTTGAACTCTTTATCAGGTAGATTGCATATCTCCTCTTCACTTAGTTCTTTTACTGAGGTTTTGTCTTGTTTCTTCATTTGTAACATATTCCTCTGTCTCCCCATTTTGCCTAACTCTCTGTGTTTATTTTTATGTATTAGGTAGGTCACTTCTCCAAGATTGAGAAGTGACCTTATGTAGGAGACATCCTGTGGGGCCCAGCAGCACACTTCCCTCTGGTCACCAGAGTTATATGCTCTAGGGGTGCCCCATATGTAGACTGCCTGAGCCCTTTTGTTGTAGAGGGGCGAACTGCCATGGGCACATGGAAGGCAAGCCTGCCCTCAGCCTGGTTCTGCCAGACCTTGCCTCATGCAGTGGCTGCTGGCCTGCTGGTGAGTGGGACTGATTCCTGGAGCAGCTGGCTGCAGGATCCAGGGAGCCCCAGGGCTGGTCCTGGCCCAGTGATGGGCGGGGCCAGGTTCTGGGGCTGTTGTCAGTCCACTGGTGGGTAGGTAAACCTGTGGTGCTGATATGCTAGGGAGAGGGCTCCAATATTGCACTTGCTAGCACCGGTGTCCTCATGGTAGAAGGAGTTCCCCAAAATGGCTTCTGCCAGCATCTATGTCCCCAGGGCATTTCCCCTTTGCTTCCTGCCTCTTGGGGAGGTGCTCTAAGATCAACAGGTTTGTCTGACCCAGGCTCATTTTAATTTATTGCCTCTGTGCTGAGACTTGGAGCATCTGAGATTTTGTGCGAGCTCTCTAAGAGTGGAGTTTCTGTTACCTACAGCCCTCCAGCTCTCCCGAACATAAGCCCTGCTGGTCTTCAGAGGCAGACATTCTGAGGACTCGTCTTCCCATGCCAGACCCCTAGGCTGGGTAACCCAGTGTGGGGCTCAGACCCCTTGCTGCTTGGGAAGAACCTCCGCAATTGTGATTATCCTCCTGTTTGTGGGCTGTCTCTCTAGGGTGTGAGTCTTGAGTATATTGCCTCCCTGCCCCTCCTACCCATCTCATTGTGGTTCCTTCTTTATATCTTTAGTTGTGGAAAATTATTTCTGCTTGTCGTCAGGTTGTTCTCATCGATAGTTGCTTTGTAACTATTTGTAATTCTGGTGTGTCCATGGGAGGAGGTGAGCCCAGGGTTTTCCTACTCCACCATCTTGACCACACCAAATAGCAGACTTTGTATTAGCAATGGGAAATGAGTTTTGTGTTCCATCTCTAGTCCCTGAGGAAATGCCAATGCTTCAACATTTTCTTTTTTAAATCACCAGTGCATAACCATCATGTCAAAAAAGAAGAGAAAAGTGGACTTCAAGTGCCATGCTTTTAAATCCCAGTATGCATTATTTTAGAGTATGGAGTATGGATTATTTTGTCATCAAATTCGATGGCAAAGCATTGCTTATTATGCAACAACACGATTGGTGGGCTAAACTAATAGATTATGTTAAGTTACCAGACTAAGGATGTATCACAGGAGAGCAACCATCAGGAAAAATAGAAAATTTTAAATGAATTATCTCATTGCAGCAAAATTTCCTCATAAAATTAAATAATGAAAATGAGGCTGTAGTCAAAGCAAGTTTTCAAGTGGCTCATTTGTTAGCCAAGCAAGGAAAACCAATTAGGGATGAGTTAATTAAATTGTTTTTGATTGCAGCAGCCAAAGAAATGTGTCCAGACAAAAGAAATTTATTTAAGACTGTTTCAGCAAGAATAGTTGCTCAAAGAGTTGAGAACATTGGGAACAGTGTCAATGGTCAATTAATAAACAAGGCAAATAATTCTGAGTGGTTTTCCTTGGCCCTTGATAGGTGATAGATGTTACCAATACTACTCAGTTGTGGTTTATTTAAGGAGCCAGTGACAAGTTTGAAGTGACTGAATAATTAACCTCTATGAAGAGCTTCTGTGGAACAACTATAAGAAATAATATTTTCAAAATGAAATTATCTACTTTAAATGGGTAAATATATGATATGTGAATTAAATCTCAATAAAGCTATTTTGTAAAAAAAATATTTGCAAAGAAATTGTGAGAACACTATTTTCAGTATAAATTGAAGTAGAATCGGCTAAGATATGTTACAGCTGAAGGTGGTAGAAGTATGTGTAGAACAGAAAAAGCTATAGTTGGATTCACTTACAAAGCTCCTGAAAATGTTAGACATTTAAAGCCTATGGTTATTCATTATATTATTTATGAGTAAGAATTCTGTGGAGAATATTTGAATATACCCTGTGTTGTAGAGCCGGTACTGTTAACGATGAACGTCATTCACTGTCAGTGGACTTAACCATCACTGGTTCTGTGAATCTTTGTCTAATATAGAAGCTAACATCCTGACTTATCCTACTATAAAGCAGTTTCATGGCCGAGCAGTAGTGAGCAGAGTGGAGCAGAGACAGATATTTGCCTGCAATGGCTTTTGAAGGTAGCTTTTGCTAAAGACTTGGTAATGCTTCTTAATGAATTCAACTTACAATTACAAGGTAAAACAGCACTACATGCAAATTTTATACTATGGTTAAGTCATTTTAACAACAATTTAATAATGTTGTATAATTCACAAGTAATGTCAAGCTACTTTCTATACTTCCCCTGCAGTCAAAATTTAAAATGAGAAGAAACATCTTCCTATCTAGCCTGTTTTTTTTTTTAAAGAAGATGTTGGGGGTAGGAGTTTATTCATTTATTTTTGCTGTGTTGGGTCTTCGTTTCTGTGCGAGGGCTTTCTCCAGCCGCGGCAAGCGGGGGCCACTCTTCATCGCGGCGCGCGGGCCTCTCACTATCGCGGCCTCTCTTGCTGCAGAGCACAGGCTCCAGGCGCGCAGGCTCAGTAGTTGTGACTCACGGGCCTAGTTGCTCCGCGGCATGTGGGATCTTCCCAGACCAGGGCTCGAACCCAAGTCCCCTGCATTAGCAGGCAGATTCTCAACCACTGCGCCACCAGGGAAGCCCCTGTCTAGCCTTTTATTGAACAAGCTTGCTGACCCAGATCTAAGTCACAGTTGTACCTGTGCTTCAGATTCCTAGCCATAATATATGTATTATAATAGTAAATCTTCTTTATGATTCTGAGTTAATAAGTGTGAAGTGAAGAGTGTAGAATGGTGGCACATGGTAGGTGCTTTTAAAGTGTAAGTTGTTATTAATAACTATATTTCTATAGCTCTTCTGAACTATGCAGAGATGTGGTCATTACAAAAAGCTATCTGTAGGCAGAGGGAGGCCTCTGGTGAATAAAAGTTTCCTTTAAGACAGTCCTCTGTAAAATTGCTGGAGAGATTTCCATCTAATCCATCCCAGATTACATTTTAAATTTTTTATTTTTTGGTGGCAGCTTTATTGAGATATAATTCACATACCATACAGTTCACTGATTTAAATTCAATGCATCATCACAGCCAATTTTAGAATATTTCCATCATCCCAGAAAGAAACCCATACTTCTTAGCCATCATCCCCTCATCCTCCCACTTCCCCCTAGCCCTAGGCAACAACTGATCCACTTTCTGTATCTACAGATTTGCTTATTCTGGACATTTAATATAAATGGAATTATACGATATGTGGTCTTTGTGACTGGTTTGTTTCACTTAGCCTATTATTTTCAAGCTTTATCCACATTGTACTTTATTCCTTTTTATGGTGGAATAATGTTCCACTGTATGAAATATACCACATTCTGTTAATCCATTCATCCGTTGATAGACATTGGGTTCTTTCTATCTTTTGGCTATTGTGAATAATGAACTTTCATGTACAAATTTTTGTGTGGACAAGTTTTTTCACTTCTCTTAGGAATATATCTGGAAGTGGAATTGCTGGGTGAAATGGGAACTCTCACTTTTTGAGGAATTACCAGACATTTGTCTAGAGTAGCTGTACCATTTTGCATCCCTACCAGAAGTGTATGAGGATTCCAATTCCCCACATCCTCACCCATACTTGGCAATTATCTGTCTTTTGCTTATAGCCATCTTAGTGATGATAAAGTGATATCCAGCTCACTTTCAATTCTCTGGGATGATGTATTGGGGAAAACTACTCTTCCCACCACTCCACACTGGGTCCGTGTGGGAACAACACCCTGGGGGCCCAGCCCTGCAAGAGCTTCAGGGTATTTGCACTAGAACGTAACTTTTTCTCAGAGGAGAAAAGATTCCCAGAGACTGTGCCCCATTGGTAATTAGTCTTCAGTTCACAAACCCACACAGTTATACTACCCTCTGAATGAGCATTATTGGGAGATGAGGAAATATTTTTCAAGGGACTACAAATAGTTACAGGGCAGATTATTACAAGGCATCTTGACTCAGCAGGATCCAGGACAGGATGGCTTCTAGAGAGAAGTTCTGTAGACACTACTGCCCAGCCCTACCTCCCACCACCCACTCCCCAACCTTGTGATTTCCAGAGACACCAAGGAGTCTTCTGGGGAGAGGGACCAGGGCCGGTGGGAGAGAATTTCCAGAAAGGAAGGGGGAGTCTCCCTGAGGAGACAGACATCCCCTCACTGCAGGAGGTCAGAGGGAAGGGTGGTTTCTGGTCCTTCCCTTTATGGCGGCTGCCGCCCAGAGTGGAGCAGAGGCTGAGATATTTGCCTGCAAAGGAATCCTGCCAATCGGGGGCTGTTTATTGCGTGCCTGTGTGCGCTGGCCTCTGCTGGGTGTTGTGCTTATCAGGTGCACTGTACAGAGAGGGTTTCAAGGTGAGATCTTCCCATTACGGGAAGTAGCTCCCAGCCCACCTTGCATGTGCCCTGCATAGCACTTTCACAGTTATCGCAGAAATGCTCATTTCAAGTCATTGCTCTATCCGCAGAGCCTGGAACAACATCTGGCAGTTGTAGATGCGCTAAAGTGTTCGGTGAATGAAGGAAAACACCTAGACTTGACACTGGCTGGTGGAACCCAAGCATAGTACCTCACTGTATCTATTGTTTTGTAGTTTATTTATACTTAGTAAATACAGTATTGCTGAAAATTTCCTTTGTCATAGTGACTATGTAATATTCTTCTCATGAACTCAATAAATTTGTCTTGACCAAGCTCTAGCTTTTGGACATTTTCATAGTTTAAATTTTTTCCTGTGAAGAATAATACATCCCTGTATAGATGTTTTTGAGCACAGGTCTGACTGTTCCCTTAGGATAAATTCCTAGAATGGAATTGCTGGGTCGAGTGGTGGGTCCATTGTTAGAGGCCTGTGATGCATATCGCCAAATGTCCCTTCCCCCAAAGGCTGTGTATGAGGCATGTTTCCCACACACCATTGTCTTCAGCAAGCATTGTCATTCTTTTCATCTTCTCAGTAAGATAGGCCCATAATCAGAGTATCTAACTGATTCCTGATGCTATGCAGCCTCTCAGGAGATTGCTTATGAATGCATGCCCAAGTTTTATTTCAAATTTGTCATAAAGAAAACAGTTCCTGAGATAGCCAGATCAAAGATTCCTTCTTGGGCTTCCCTGGTGGCGCAGTGGTTGAATGTCCGCCTGCCAATGCAGGGGACACGGGTTCGTGCCCCGGTCCGGGAGGATCCCACATGCCGCGGAGCGGCTGGGCCCGTGAGCCGTGGCCGCTGAGCCTGCGCGTCCGGAGCCTGTGCTCCGCAACGGGAGAGGCCACAAAAGTGAGAGGCCCGTGTACCGCAAAAAAAAAAAAAAGATTCCTTCTTGGAAGAGACATTTTATAGGTGATGAAGAACAACAGCGACCAAAAAGAATTTCTGGTTACAGATCATTGGGAAAGTTGCAGGTCGAGTTGCAGCCTTGAACGTCAAGTTAAACGTCATTACACTCTCCCCAGACTGACAGTAAGCTGGCGGTGGGGGGTAACTTCCCCGGAACAGGTGCTTATCTGAGAATAAGTCAGTTATCAGAAAATAACTCGGAGTTCAGCTCCAACGCAGGCTTGGTTCAATTTTCTCTTTTACTACTTTCATGTGACATTTGTCATGTTGTTGATATTTCATATTTCTTTTTACTTATTTCTATTTACCTGTTTGCTTCCCCCACCCCCATGCTTTTAAAAGCCCTCCTCCGCAACACCCACCCAATGATGTGTCCTAACATCATGTTTTCCATACAGGATTCTTGACAAACCATATATCGTCTCTACTCTTTTCTTCCATAATTTGTTTTCTTGATATCGACATTTTTTCAAGACCTAAATGAATTTACTTTTAAAATAAACTTTACATCATCACCTCAAATAAAACATTAGTTTCATTTTCCATAAATAGAAAGTCACGATAAAATAAATACAATAAAGGTGAAGTGTGATTGGATTCTAGGTGGGTATCTGTGATTGCCAAAGGCTCTTTGAGCAGTTCTCTTCCTTGTAATGGGAAATAATGCAAGAAAGAGAACAGTTGAAGATATATTAGCAGTAAATGAGATTTTACAATCAGAATGACTGAAATAAGTTTGAAATTGCAATTAACTTCCCCTTCTAAGTGAACCAGTGTTCTCGAATGCTGTGTCCATAGACCACTTAAAATCGTCTGTGTGCTATGAGCGCAGTGGCTCTCACACCTGAGCGTGCATCAGCACTTCCTGGAGTCTTGTTAAAACACAGATCACCGATTCAGTAAGTCTGGGCTAGGACTTGAAATGTGCATTTCTTTCTCCCTCCCTCCCTCCTGCCCTCCCTCCCTCCCTCCTCACTTTCTTTCTTTCTTGCTGCGTTGGGTCTTCATTGCTGCGCGCCAGCTTTCTCTAATTGCAGTGAGCGGGAGCTACTCTTCATTGCGGTGCGTGGGCTTCTCATTGCGGTGGCTTCTCTTGTTGCAGTGCACCGGCTCTAGGCGCGCGGGCTTCAGTAGCTGCAGCATGCAGGCTCAGTGGTTGTGGCTTGCCGGCTTTGTTGCTCTATAGCATGTGGGATCTTCCTGGACCAGGGCTCAAACCCGTGTCCCCTGCATTGGCAGGCGGATTCTTAACCACTGCGCCACCAGGGAATGTGCATTTCTAAAAAGTGCTCGGGCCATGCTGGTGCTGCTGGTCCAGGGCACATACTCCAAAAGGCACAGCCCTCATTGCCTCGCATCTCACTTTAGGAAGAACTGGCTAGGGAAGGCCGACAGGTGCAAACCAGAAACAACTGCAACTCCAAACAGGTGCAAACCTACTCCCGTTCGTTGTGACCATTTTCCTCTCAAAGAGCAACAAGCCCAGGCCCAAGGCTGGCATCCCTGAGAGCAGTGCTGTAATTTCTAGAAACACTCACTTCCTCTGGGAGGAAAGCTGAATTGCAGTGTGTGGCCAGGAGAGAGCTTTCTGGCCTTCATAAAACCTCCCCAAAATCGGTGAGCAGAGGAGGAAGTAGGTGAGAAGCCACACTACTTCCTTGGGAATGCCCCTCCATATGACTTCTCCCAGAGTTGAATTTTCTAAAGACCGATATTCAAATGGAATTAAGGAGTCCACAAAAGTTGACTCTCTCCATGATGAGAAAATAAATTTTTTTGAGAACTGACTAAACTCAGTGAAGTGAGTAGATAAGTGATTGTCAAGTTTTATAAGCCACACCTCCAAAAGCCAATGCCTCGCCCTTTCGAAGGCTAAGGTGTTTGAAACGCAGCTCCAGGGATGGAATGCCCACGTGTCGGCATTGGAACCTTCCTCTGAGCCCTTGACATCACCTGTGTGTGAGAAGAGAAAATCTCAGGAAGAGAGCTTGACCATGATACTGCCTCCCAACAAGTCAATCATGTTAATTGGTCCATGTTTCTCTCTAGGGCCTATCTTTATAGAGGTATATTTTTCACATAATTAGATATATAATGAAAACCTTGCCTTTAAAGAAAATTTTTTTATTAAAGTATATGAAGTGTAGTTGATTTACAATGTTGTGTTAATTTCTGGTATACAGCAAAGTGATTCAGTTATACATATATATTCTTTTCCATTACGTTTTATCACAGGATATTGACTATAGTTCCTTGTGCTATACAGTAGGACATTGCTGTTTATCTATTTTGTATATAGTAGTTTGTATCTGCTAATCCCAAGCTCCTAATTTATCCCTTCTCCTCCCCCTTTCCCCTTTGGTAACCATAAGTTTGTTCTCTATGTCTGTGAGTCTGTTTCTGTTTTGTAAATCAGGTCATATGTATCACATTTTAGATTCCACATGTAAATGATATCATCTGGTATTTGTCTTTCTCTGTCTGACTTACTTCACTTAGGATTATAATCTCTAGGTCCATCCAAGTTGCTGCAAATGGCATTATTTCATTCATTTTTATGGCTGAGTTATATTCCGCTGTAGATATGTACCACTTCTTCTTTATCCATTTGTCTGTTGATGGACGTTTAGGTTGCTTCCATGTCTTGGCTATTGTAAATAGTGCTGCTGTGAACATTGGGATGCATGTATATTTTCGAATTAGAGTTTTCTCCAGACATATGCCCAGGAGTGGGATTTGTTGGATCATATGGCAACTCTATTTCTGGTGTTTTAAGGAACCTCCATACTGTTCTCCATAGTGGCTGCACCAATTTACATTCCCACCAACAGTCAGTGTAGGAGAGAGAACCCTACGTTTTTCACACACTGTCACAGTAGAAGAAGCACTCTTCCTTATTGCTGTATCTAAGCTTCCCTTGTGCAATGCTGTCATGTGTTTCAAGGATAGTCACCACATTTATTCCCCTTTTCTTGAATATTAAAAGTTGTTTTAAACTTTTTATAATATACATAATAGTGCAGCAAATGTATTTGTACATATACTTTTCCCTTGAACTGAAAACATTTCCTTAGGATACAGTCCTAAGTGAATTTCTCAGTCAAAAGGTAAGAACATTTTTATGGCTCTTAATACTTGTTGCTGAATTGCCTTTTGGAGGCGGAGGGGGGGGGTGTAGCATTTGCAAGCATGTTAAATTATCTGCACCCTCACCAGAACTGAACATTATCAATGTGAACACTTTTAACAGATGTAAAATGTCATTTCATTTTTGTTCTAGTTAGTAGCATGTCTTTAAAACAAGTGAAAAGTTTAGTATTTTCCCCATACTTCTTTTTTTTTTTTGAATTTTATTTTATTTATTTTTTTATACAGCAGGTTCTTATTAGTTATCCACTTTATCCCATACTTCTTTACTAACTTTATTTTCTCTCTGTGGATAATTTGATTATGACAATCAACTTCTGGAAAAGAAATTATCCAAATGCGTGGTGAGTCTGAAGACCCAGAACGATATCTTATTTACTTGCATTCCCTGCTCCCTGAACCTTCAACAAACTGGATGACATTCGTCCATTCTTTCGTTTAATCCATAAACATTTCCTGAGCACCTGCTATATGCCAGGTGTTCTGGGTGCTGGGGATGGAGGAGTGAACGTGGCAGGGAAGATCTCATGGGAGATGTGGCATGAGACGGCTCTCATGGGCAATAGACAACCAAAACAACAAAGAGACAAAGTCATTTCATACATATTGAGGCCATGGAGGAAATGAACTGGGCTTGGATAGTCAAGTGTCTCTTTTAGACGAGGCCACCAAGAAGAACCCTCCTGTCATTCTCCTGCTTAAATGTCCCCAAGGCTTCCTGGTTTTGCACTTAGAATAAGATACGCACTCCCTGCAGGATCAGGCCACAGTGTGCCTCTCTGACATTACCTCCTTCCAATCTCCTCCAAAATGACAGTGCTCCTCAAACACCAAAGTTGTACTCATTGTCCCCTCTGCCTTCAATGTTCTTCTCCGATGTTTGAATGGCAACCTCTTTCTTAATATCAGGTCTGAGTTCAGACATCAGCTCCCATGAGAAGATTCTGCTTACCATCCTATATAAAGGAGTACCTTCTACCCCACCAGTCACCATGCCGTTATGTTTTATTTTCTTCATAGCATGTATCACTCTCTGAAATTATTTTGTTTTCTGCCCACCCCTTGGCTCCTGTAAGGTCCAGGAGAATAGAGACCACCACCATCTTGTTCACTGCTTCTTAGATGTGCCTGACAGATGTACAGAAGTGCCTCAAACATCTGATATCAATTGAACAGCCACCTGAACTTCATTCCTGTAAAGTATCCATTAAGTGAAAAGTTAATTTCAGTAGATATGAATGCCAGGATTGGAAATGGTTTTGTCAAGCTGTCACCAGTTAAACACTTGAGTTGGGAATATTGCTTTCCCACAAGCCATTTCTCTGGGAATGGTTTACTGAATTAGAGAGGAAAATAACTGATCAGTTTCATTTATTATCCAAGCATGATATTGGTAATCAGTATTAGTCAATCTGAGAAGACTGTGTATCAAGGGACTAGAATTAGTGAGAAGCAGTTGAAGGCAGTTGACATTTCTTTCAACATTTGATTCTGTAGACAAAAAATTCTGCCGGTCTAGTTGTTTAATCTCGATATAGATTTTAGGTTTCTAATGATTCTCCAAAGCCTTCGGGCCTTATGATGATACCACCATGTTGCAATCCTAAATGGCTTTGACACAGCTCTCTTCTGCTTACCCTATGTCTGAATAGTCGGATATAATTTAAATTAATGGGCCCGTCCTGTCCCTCTCCATAGCCAATAGATCATTGATAAGGTCCCTGCTGAAGTGTAGTTCTCTGGTGACCAGGTAATTGTGGGTAAACTTAGCTCTTTTTAGATGATTCTGCGACTAAGTCACCTAAACAGACCGTTGTTTCTATGGGAAAATGGAGTCTGTGTTTTCGACTTACAGGTGTCTAGAATATAGCTGGTGTGGTGCTAATAAATATCACCCCTTTTCCTTGCCCACATTTTGAATCATGTGAGAATTGAGACAAAGAATATGGCAGATGGAGACAAAATATCACTTTCAACAGGAGCTTGTTTCGGAGAATGTGGTTTAGGGCTTTCTAATACTGAATCCTTACCTCCCAGCTACAACAGTCCTGAATACCCAGGTTCTCCCCCAGAAGGGTAAGGCAGGATTGGAGATGAGTATTCCCAGTTTATTCTTCTGAAATAAGTCAGCACACCTCACTTAGGGCAGAGTCAGTAAAGGCACTGAGAGGCCAGGAGCGTGGCGCTCACTGAGCTGCTCCACAGGGAAGGATTCCCATCAGCCACGAGGAAGAAGCATTTCCACAACTGAGAAGCTCTATGTACTTGTCTCTATAGTCCTGGAGTGTTGTAGTCTGGTGTGGCCTGGGTTCAAAGAGGCCTAAGAAAGGATGACTGTGGGTTCATACGTTCAGGACTACCTGACCTTCTTGTTGCTCACGTTTTGCCAGGTAAGGCCAGGGAAGAGTCAGGAAGGCAGGTGCCTAGAAGACCTCCGTCCCTTCCTGGTCATACTTCCTTGTGTCCTCAGCAGAGAAGTGGAGTAGAAAACCACAGTAGATATCGACACTGTTGTAATAGAGTGGCATTAGCAGACACTGGCAGTAGTGCTCTGTGGCTACTACTCTCTTGATATCTTGAAACCAGAAAAAGGTAGAGCAGTGGGCTCTTCCTGGTTTAGGAGACAGGATTTGAGACCCTGCAGCTAATTATGTGACCTCAGGCCACTTTCTCAATTTTCCTAAATTCCTGGTTAGCCTTTTACAAAGTGAATGTACTAGGTTGAAACGCCATGTAAAAATGGCAGAAAGGGAGAACATATTTGCAATACGTATATAAAGAACACTTGACAACTCAAAAATAAGGAGACAACTCCACTAAAAATGAACAAATGATTTGAAACAAATATTTTTAAAAAGAAGAGATATGGGGCTTCCCTGGTGGCGCAGTGGTTGAGAGTCCGCCTGCCGATGCAGGGGACGCGGGTTCGTGCCCCGGTCCGGGAAGATCCCACATGCCGCGGAGCGGCTGGGCCCGTGAGCCATGGCCGCTGAGCCTGCGCGTCCGGAGCCTGTGCTCCGCAACGGGAGAGGCCACAACAGTGAGAGGCCCGCGTACCGCCAAAAAAAAAAAAAAAAAAAAAAAAGATGCTCCATATCATTTGTCGTCAGGAGATGCAAATTAAAACCAAAGTGAGATACCACTACATACCCTTTAGAATGGTTAATATTATAAAGACTGAGAGTAAGCAACTGTTGGCAAGGATGGGTAGCAAGTGGGACTCATATGTTGCTGATGGGAATGTAAAGTGCAACAGCTTTGGAAAACAATTTGAGAGTTTGTTAAAAGTTAAACATATACCTGTCGTATGATACAACCATTCCACACCTAAGTATTCACCCAAGAGAAATGAAAGCGTATGACCACACAAAGACTTGTGCATGAATATTCATAGGACCTTTGTAATAGTCAAAAACTGGAAACAACCCAAATGTCCATCAACAGATGAATAGGTAAACCGGAGTATGTTCACCATATCTATACAATGGAATACTCTTCAGAAATAGGAAAAATGAATGAATGAATGAATCTCAAAATAATTGTCCTGAGTCAAAGAAGCCAGACCAAAAACTAACCCCCTCCCAAATGCAGTACATCTGCATGACTCCATTTGTATAAAATTCTAGAAAATACAAATTAATCTGTAGTGACAGAAAGCAATCCGTGGTTACCTTAGACTGGAGGTGTGGGGAAGGATGAACACAAGAAAACTTTGGGGAATTATGAGAACATTTGATATCTTGATTATGGTGATGGTTTCATGGGTGTGTGTACGTGTCGAAGCTTTAAATGTGTGAGTTTACATAAATTATACCTCAATAAAGTTGTCAAAGAAGGGAAAAATAAAGAAAGGAAACAGGGAAGGAGGAAGAACTGACACACAGTAATACGGATGAATTTCACAAAACATCGTGCTGAGGGAGAGAAGCTGGACATAAAATAACACATACTGTACGACTCCGTTTATATACAATTCTAGAAAAAGCAAACTAATCTCTAGTGACAGAAAGCAGGTTGGCAGTTGCCTGGGGTTGGGGGTGGAGGACAGAATAGACTGCAAAAGGGCAAGAGGAAATTTTGGGTGTGATCAATGTTCTGTATCTTGATTGTAATGGTGGTTTGACATGAATATACATCTATCAAAGCTCATTGAGTTTTACACTTTACAAATGGATTGATCTATTGAAGTAAATTATACCTACCTAAATAAAGTGAGTTTTAAAAGGCCTTTGTTTAACTCTTGCTGCCAGGGATCATTCAAGCTGAGAATAATGTACCACATATGGGCCCAAGAGTTGTCTTTGCTTGGGGAAAAATATTTAAATGAGCCTCTCAGCTGTGAAGAGTAAATCCCAAATCCTATTCCTGAATGAAGATTTTTGGGACAACAGGGAACTCGCCTGCTGTGTAATCTAAAAATTTTTGTTTTCACTAAGGTTAGAGTGAAAACTCTGGCTAATATTCACCAGGTGTTATTGGCTTCATTCCTCTGCCTGGGGCCAAATGCAGTGGGGTGGGGGTCCTGGATTTTAAAGAGGGAGGACTGGATTAAAAAGACCTTCATCCAAGTGATAAAGCTGGTTCCGGAAACATGGTGAGAGGTCAGGGGCTGAGGAATAAGAGGTGAGTAGAGGACCTGCGAGGGGGGACCTGCCCCATGAACCACCACGAGTCAAGAGATCAAGTCATCTGTTTTAAGGTATTCTCTTTCTGCACTGTATTTTCCCCTCCTTGATCTGTCACACACAAACTCTCAGTAAAGTTAGAGTAAAGGTTACAATTTGATATTCACTGCCTCTGAGGACATTAATGTGGGGTCATGTCCAGGTACAGTGATATGTGGGGAACCAGGGAAGCTTGGAGACATGAATACAAAGTTGCTAGAAGTGACCGTCAGAGAGGCCCAGAGCGGTGGTCCACAGTGAAAGGTGATAAAAGCTCAGCAACAAACAGTCTGGAGAAACACATGAGGACTCCTCAGGGATTCTCAGAACTATAGCTGGAGGAAACTGTGGATTTCCTGCACTCCAGCGGAGTGAGAAGAGCACAGACTATATTACTGAGTGTTTAAAGGAACGGTGACCTCCTAAAAGGTGGTAGCTTGGGGATGTTTGGAATATAAAGAGATTAACTAACACCCCCCTCTGGTCCCCAGTCTCCCAAGGATGTTTGGACTGTCCTGAGTTATTTTGGACTATGAGACAAAAATAATCCATAACTCCTGGTTCGCCTCTTCTATCTCAAAAGCTCGGAAGGGACCTACGCTATATGACCAAACCCTAACTAGTAGTTGCCTTTGTCTGGTTTGACGTCAGTTAATTACTGGACTTTGAACCTGAGAAAGAGTTAAAAAGAAAGATAGCTGGAGGGAAATCATTTTCTCCCTGGATTACCTAGCAAGAACAGATAAAATGAAAGCCTTCACTCACCTCAGTCTTCTCGCCCTCCTTTTTCTAATCTCAGGTAAGGAACATTTAAAATTTTTTAATTCTTTTTTTTTTTTTTTTTTAACATCTTTATTGGGGTATAATTGCTTTACAATGGTGTGTTAAAATTTTTTAATTCTTTTAATCATGTTTGTTGTCTCTAGGATAGAATCAGCAGGCTTAAGCTTAATTCCCACGGCCCCATTAGGTGGACTATTTTGTGGATGAAGTTTCCTCTCCAACTGGGCTCAAAGACACAAGGCATTTCAGTCTGTGATGAAGGCAGATAGAACAGTGGTAAAAGAAGCTTCTGGACTAAGATTTGGGGTTCAGCAAGCCAGAGATTTGTCCCTGAGACTCCTGAGGCCAGACAAGAACAACTTGGTAGTTCCAAGGGCTCAGTGCCCTAGAATCTCCTTCTCGTTAACCTTCAGATGTCATTTGGGTCCTAATGCAGAGCAGGGACCTGGTTTAATCCCTGAATGTGGCATCAAGAGTTCTTTTTTGCTCCTTACTCATGGGGGTCAAGGCTTACCTCTGGGCAAATCCCTTAATCCCTCTGAGTATTGGTGGGCATTCCTGTCAAATGTGGGTGCTCATAACCATTCCATAGGCCTGTTGGACACAGGGTAAGCCCTTGATAAGTGAGAGTAGTAGGAGGAACAGGGTAGCAGCTGTCGAGATGGCCAGCTGATGAACTATTTTCTTGCTCCTGGGAGAGCATTTGCCTATGAATGACCGGTTAAGCCCAGCCCTCTTCAAGGTGAAGAGCCAGATTCTGTCATCCAGGGGCTTCCAGACCCAAGCGGGAATTAGGCAACATCTTCGGCAGTTTTCTATATCCAAAGGTTTACAAATAGCTCCCTCACTAAAACTTTTCCTTTTAATAATTTTTTTATCCGATTGTCATTGTCAGAGCTCTTAGAGACAATTAAGGGTTCTAGAAAAGTGATTATAGGATCACTAAGAGTACACTACCCCATGTGTCCAGGGGTTCCTAAGATTCGAAAAAAGGCAGCTTTGATGATCAGCATAGCCCTTAGGGCAAAAACCACCTGTATTCATCTTATTCTTTAAAAAGTTCATGTCTCTAGAATTACGAATGGGTAAACATCACTAGAAAACATTTTGAAGAAGTTTAATACATTAAATACCTTAATGAGGTATTTTTATTTCATCATTCTTTAAACACAACCCCTTCCCTACCATCCCTCAGCTAACAAGCGATGTAATGGAAAACTGGGACAATTGCTGTAAATTGTAAAAAGACAAAAGGAGGCATGTCCAGGTGGTAAACAGCCCCACCTGGTGGCATTTTCAATTGCCCTCCCTGAGAACTGCTCTGAGGAATATTAAACGCAGATGGACAGTTCTGCAACTGCAGGCATAAATGATATTACATCTTGTAATAATATGACATGTTGATATTAATATATAATTAATATTTCATATTATAAATTATATTACTATATTATAATTAATAATAATACAATAAATAATATTAACTCTTCATATTTTTCTACCAGTTGAACATCATATTTTTCAGTAACTTTTTTTTTTTTTTTTTGCCGTGCCTCGCGGCTTGCGGGATCTCAATTCCCTGACTAGGGATGGAACCCGGGCCACAGCAGTGAAAGCCTGGAATCCTAACCACTAGGCCACCCAGGGAACTCCCCAGTAATATTTTTCCAGTTTTGTCTGTTTAATTTTTAACTGTATTTATTGTGGTTTTTTTTTAAGAAGTAGTCATGTGTTTTCATTTTTAATGTAATCCACTACATTTATTTTTCAGAAAAAAAACGGATTGGGTACTCATTAGTATTAAATAATAGCAACTGTCATTATATATTCAATGTTATGTCTTCTGAAACTTAATATCTTTGTTCCTCCAGCCGAGAACCGAACTGCTTCAAACTCAGCTGCCTCTAATACAATAAGCAATTACTAAAGCTACAGTGACTTGAGGTTCAATGTTCACATTCAGCAAGTTTAAATCCACTCTTATGTGATTTTTGAAACCTTATTTATTAACTGAAAATATTGCTTGCTGATAAAACTTGCTCGAATGCTATCGCTGAATGTACAAGTCACCGATTATGCCAATACAACAAAGATAACCACATGTTTGAGGACTGCAATGAGCCGGACATTCACTGAAAAAAAAAAAATACAACGAAACAAAACTCACACAATATCTGAGAATCTGGACACTTTGTATCAGTGTTTTGAAGTGTTTCATTAATATCTTAAGACAAGTGTATCAAAACCTTGGCAGGATTTAATTGAAAGTCGCCAGTTTTATTTTTACTAACATCAGAAAGTTGTGCCTGTGCCACAGGTGTTGCTGTAACTCGTACCAGCCCCAGCAGCGCTCCTGCTTCCAGCGCCGGCCCAGCGGCGCCTGCCACCAGCCCCACGAGCGCTCCTGCTTCCAGCGCCGGCCCAGCGGCGCCTGCCACCAGCGCCACGAGCGCTCCTGCTTCCAGCGCCGGCCCAGCGGCGCCTGCCACCAGCGCCACGAGCGCTCCTGCTTCCAGCGCCGGCCCAGCGGCGCCTGCCACCAGCGCCACGAGCGCTCCTGCTTCCAGCGCCGGCCCAGCGGCGCCTGCCACCAGCGCCACGAGCGCTCCTGCTTCCAGCGCCGGCCCAGCGGCGCCTGCCACCAGCCCCACGAGCGCTCCTGCTTCCAGCGCCGGCCCAGCGGCGCCTGCCACCAGCCCCACGAGCGCTCCTGCTTCCAGCGCCGGCCCAGCGGCGCCTGCCACCAGCGCCACGAGCGCTCCTGCTTCCAGCGCCGGCCCAGCGGCGCCTGCCACCAGCGCCACGAGCGCTCCTGCTTCCAGCGCCGGCCCAGCGGCGCCTGCCACCAGCGCCACGAGCGCTCCTGCTTCCAGCGCCGGCCCAGCGGCGCCTGCCACCAGCGCCACGAGCGCTCCTGCTTCCAGCGCCGGCCCAGCGGCGCCTGCCACCAGCCCCACCAGCGCTCCTGCTTCCAGCGCCGGCCCAGCGGCGCCTGCCACCAGCCCCACCAGCGCTCCTGCTTCCAGCGCCGGCCCAGCGGCGCCTGCCACCAGCCCCACGAGCGCTCCTGCTTCCAGCGCCGGCCCAGCGGCGCCTGCCACCAGCCCCACGAGCGCTCCTGCTTCCAGCGCCGGCCCAGCGGCGCCTGCCACCAGCCCCACGAGCGCTCCTGCTTCCAGCGCCGGCCCAGCGGCGCCTGCCACCAGCCCCACGAGCGCTCCTGCTTCCAGCGCCGGCCCAGCGGCGCCTGCCACCAGCCCCACGAGCGCTCCTGCTTCCAGCGCCGGCCCAGCGGCGCCTGCCACCAGCCCCACGAGCGCTCCTGCTTCCAGCGCCGGCCCAGCGGCGCCTGCCACCAGCCCCACGAGCGCTCCTGCTTCCAGCGCCGGCCCAGCGGCGCCTGCCACCAGCCCCACGAGCGCTCCTGCTTCCAGCGCCGGCCCAGCGGCGCCTGCCACCAGCCCCACGAGCGCTCCTGCTTCCAGCGCCGGCCCAGCGGCGCCTGCCACCAGCGCCACGAGCGCTCCTGCTTCCAGCGCCGGCCCAGCGGCGCCTGCCACCAGCGCCACGAGCGCTCCTGCTTCCAGCGCCGGCCCAGCGGCGCCTGCCACCAGCGCCACGAGCGCTCCTGCTTCCAGCGCCGGCCCAGCGGCGCCTGCCACCAGCGCCACGAGCGCTCCTGCTTCCAGCGCCGGCCCAGCGGCGCCTGCCACCAGCCCCACCAGCGCTCCTGCTTCCAGCGCCGGCCCAGCGGCGCCTGCCACCAGCCCCACGAGCGCTCCTGCTTCCAGCGCCGGCCCAGCGGCGCCTGCCACCAGCCCCACGAGCGCTCCTGCTTCCAGCGCCGGCCCAGCGGCGCCTGCCACCAGCCCCACGAGCGCTCCTGCTTCCAGCGCCGGCCCAGCGGCGCCTGCCACCAGCCCCACGAGCGCTCCTGCTTCCAGCGCCGGCCCAGCGGCGCCTGCCACCAGCCCCACGAGCGCTCCTGCTTCCAGCGCCGGCCCAGCGGCGCCTGCCACCAGCCCCACGAGCGCTCCTGCTTCCAGCGCCGGCCCAGCGGCGCCTGCCACCAGCCCCACGAGCGCTCCTGCTTCCAGCGCCGGCCCAGCGGCGCCTGCCACCAGCCCCACGAGCGCTCCTGCTTCCAGCGCCGGCCCAGCGGCGCCTGCCACCAGCCCCACGAGCGCTCCTGCTTCCAGCGCCGGCCCAGCGGCGCCTGCCACCAGCCCCACGAGCGCTCCTGCTTCCAGCGCCGGCCCAGCGGCGCCTGCCACCAGCGCCACGAGCGCTCCTGCTTCCAGCGCCGGCCCAGCGGCGCCTGCCACCAGCGCCACGAGCGCTCCTGCTTCCAGCGCCGGCCCAGCGGCGCCTGCCACCAGCGCCACGAGCGCTCCTGCTTCCAGCGCCGGCCCAGCGGCGCCTGCCACCAGCGCCACGAGCGCTCCTGCTTCCAGCGCCGGCCCAGCGGCGCCTGCCACCAGCGCCACGAGCGCTCCTGCTTCCAGCGCCGGCCCAGCGGCGCCTGCCACCAGCGCCACGAGCGCTCCTGCTTCCAGCGCCGGCCCAGCGGCGCCTGCCACCAGCGCCACGAGCGCTCCTGCTTCCAGCGCCGGCCCAGCGGCGCCTGCCACCAGCGCCACGAGCGCTCCTGCTTCCAGCGCCGGCCCAGCGGCGCCTGCCACCAGCGCCACGAGCGCTCCTGCTTCCAGCGCCGGCCCAGCGGCGCCTGCCACCAGCGCCACGAGCGCTCCTGCTTCCAGCGCCGGCCCAGCGGCGCCTGCCACCAGCGCCACGAGCGCTCCTGCTTCCAGCGCCGGCCCAGCGGCGCCTGCCACCAGCCCCACGAGCGCTCCTGCTTCCAGCGCCGGCCCAGCGGCGCCTGCCACCAGCCCCACGAGCGCTCCTGCTTCCAGCGCCGGCCCAGCGGCGCCTGCCACCAGCCCCACGAGCGCTCCTGCTTCCAGCGCCGGCCCAGCGGCGCCTGCCACCAGCCCCACGAGCGCTCCTGCTTCCAGCGCCGGCCCAGCGGCGCCTGCCACCAGCCCCACGAGCGCTCCTGCTTCCAGCGCCGGCCCAGCGGCGCCTGCCACCAGCCCCACGAGCGCTCCTGCTTCCAGCGCCGGCCCAGCGGCGCCTGCCACCAGCCCCACGAGCGCTCCTGCTTCCAGCGCCGGCCCAGCGGCGCCTGCCACCAGCCCCACGAGCGCTCCTGCTTCCAGCGCCGGCCCAGCGGCGCCTGCCACCAGCCCCACGAGCGCTCCTGCTTCCAGCGCCGGCCCAGCGGCGCCTGCCACCAGCCCCACGAGCGCTCCTGCTTCCAGCGCCGGCCCAGCGGCGCCTGCCACCAGCCCCACGAGCGCTCCTGCTTCCAGCGCCGGCCCAGCGGCGCCTGCCACCAGCGCCACGAGCGCTCCTGCTTCCAGCGCCGGCCCAGCGGCGCCTGCCACCAGCGCCACGAGCGCTCCTGCTTCCAGCGCCGGCCCAGCGGCGCCTGCCACCAGCGCCACGAGCGCTCCTGCTTCCAGCGCCGGCCCAGCGGCGCCTGCCACCAGCGCCACGAGCGCTCCTGCTTCCAGCGCCGGCCCAGCGGCGCCTGCCACCAGCGCCACGAGCGCTCCTGCTTCCAGCGCCGGCCCAGCGGCGCCTGCCACCAGCCCCACGAGCGCTCCTGCTTCCAGCGCCGGCCCAGCGGCGCCTGCCACCAGCCCCACGAGCGCTCCTGCTTCCAGCGCCGGCCCAGCGGCGCCTGCCACCAGCCCCACGAGCGCTCCTGCTTCCAGCGCCGGCCCAGCGGCGCCTGCCACCAGCCCCACGAGCGCTCCTGCTTCCAGCGCCGGCCCAGCGGCGCCTGCCACCAGCGCCACGAGCGCTCCTGCTTCCAGCGCCGGCCCAGCGGCGCCTGCCACCAGCGCCACGAGCGCTCCTGCTTCCAGCGCCGGCCCAGCGGCGCCTGCCACCAGCGCCACGAGCGCTCCTGCTTCCAGCGCCGGCCCAGCGGCGCCTGCCACCAGCCCCACGAGCGCTCCTGCTTCCAGCGCCGGCCCAGCGGCGCCTGCCACCAGCGCCACGAGCGCTCCTGCTTCCAGCGCCGGCCCAGCGGCGCCTGCCACCAGCGCCACGAGCGCTCCTGCTTCCAGCGCCGGCCCAGCGGCGCCTGCCACCAGCGCCACGAGCGCTCCTGCTTCCAGCGCCGGCCCAGCGGCGCCTGCCACCAGCGCCACGAGCGCTCCTGCTTCCAGCGCCGGCCCAGCGGCGCCTGCCACCAGCGCCACGAGCGCTCCTGCTTCCAGCGCCGGCCCAGCGGCGCCTGCCACCAGCCCCACGAGCGCTCCTGCTTCCAGCGCCGGCCCAGCGGCGCCTGCCACCAGCCCCACGAGCGCTCCTGCTTCCAGCGCCGGCCCAGCGGCGCCTGCCACCAGCCCCACGAGCGCTCCTGCTTCCAGCGCCGGCCCAGCGGCGCCTGCCACCAGCCCCACGAGCGCTCCTGCTTCCAGCGCCGGCCCAGCGGCGCCTGCCACCAGCCCCACGAGCGCTCCTGCTTCCAGCGCCGGCCCAGCGGCGCCTGCCACCAGCCCCACGAGCGCTCCTGCTTCCAGCGCCGGCCCAGCGGCGCCTGCCACCAGCCCCACGAGCGCTCCTGCTTCCAGCGCCGGCCCAGCGGCGCCTGCCACCAGCCCCACGAGCGCTCCTGCTTCCAGCGCCGGCCCAGCGGCGCCTGCCACCAGCCCCACGAGCGCTCCTGCTTCCAGCGCCGGCCCAGCGGCGCCTGCCACCAGCGCCACGAGCGCTCCTGCTTCCAGCGCCGGCCCAGCGGCGCCTGCCACCAGCGCCACGAGCGCTCCTGCTTCCAGCGCCGGCCCAGCGGCGCCTGCCACCAGCCCCACGAGCGCTCCTGCTTCCAGCGCCGGCCCAGCGGCGCCTGCCACCAGCCCCACGAGCGCTCCTGCTTCCAGCGCCGGCCCAGCGGCGCCTGCCACCAGCCCCACGAGCGCTCCTGCTTCCAGCGCCGGCCCAGCGGCGCCTGCCACCAGCCCCACGAGCGCTCCTGCTTCCAGCGCCGGCCCAGCGGCGCCTGCCACCAGCGCCACGAGCGCTCCTGCTTCCAGCGCCGGCCCAGCGGCGCCTGCCACCAGCCCCACGAGCGCTCCTGCTTCCAGCGCCGGCCCAGCGGCGCCTGCCACCAGCCCCACGAGCGCTCCTGCTTCCAGCGCCGGCCCAGCGGCGCCTGCCACCAGCCCCACGAGCGCTCCTGCTTCCAGCGCCGGCCCAGCGGCGCCTGCCACCAGCCCCACGAGCGCTCCTGCTTCCAGCGCCGGCCCAGCGGCGCCTGCCACCAGCCCCACGAGCGCTCCTGCTTCCAGCGCCGGCCCAGCGGCGCCTGCCACCAGCCCCACGAGCGCTCCTGCTTCCAGCGCCGGCCCAGCGGCGCCTGCCACCAGCCCCACGAGCGCTCCTGCTTCCATCGCAGGCCCTACGACTCCTACCAGCCCCGCGAGCGCTCCTACTTCTACCACAGGCCCTACGACTCCTACCAGCCCCGCGAGCGCTCCTACTTCTACCACATCCCCTACCACCAAAACGAGTACACCTACTCCCTCCCCAAATACCCCAGGTAAGATCAATTCCCTCCAAGCTTCTCCCTGAGGAGTCACAGTATTTTGGAGGATGGTAGGTAAGTTTGTTCTACCAGAGTAGGGAAGTGCATATAAAGAGACCCAAGGTGTCCTTGGATATGAACCCCTGGAATTAAAAAGTCTGGGTTGCACAGGCTAATAGTAATGGCAGACATGCTAAAAGATTACCTGTTCCATTCTCCTTTCCTCAAGTTGTTTGCCAGATATGGAATATTTTTATGAACTTGGACTTTAAAAGGCTACTTTTCCAGCTTCCCTCTCCCTAGTAGATTTTTGCAAATAGTTTCAGCTTCTCTGAGGTCAGGTGCAAATAAGCACTGACTCTCCAGCCCCACTGGTCTAGATCCCTGGTCTACTGAAGGAAAGAGTCACTTCTATCCTGATTCCTCATCAAATGTTATGGAAAAATTATGACATTACAAAGGTAGCTGATCACAATTTAGAATTTGAGCTAATTCATGGAATTTGAGCCTGAGAGATTAAAAGGCCAAACAACAGCAGTACTCAAACAGTCCTGGACATGACCAGAGCCGTGGTCCAAAGGACAGATATTTGGGGCTGCTATCTAAGAGATGATGATTGACCTCAAGCCCAAGTTATTGAAACAGAAAGCACTTGCCTCATTTCCCAAAGTTTAGAGCAGGGGTCAGTAAACTTTATCAGTGAAGGCAAACTAATAAATGTTTCAGGTTTTGTGGGCCATGATAAGGTCTCTCTTACAACTACTCCACTCTGCCATTTTAGCATCAAAGCAGCCATGGACAATATACAAATGAATGTGCCTGATTGTGTATCAATAAAACTTTATTTACAAAAACAGAGGACTGGCCAGCATTGGCTCACAAGTCATAGTTTGCCAACCCCTGGTCTTAAAGAATCCTCAAACCTAGGCTTAAAGGGTCTAGATAAACCCTGTTATTCTCAGTTAGGGAAACTGAGGCCCAGTGAGGACAGCAACTTACCCAGGGTCAAAGAGCAAGTTGATGTTTCCCTATACTTACTTCTTTTGTCTTCCCCAGTGTTCTGCAATAGATCTAAGAAATGGATGATTAAGCAAATGGAACCAGAGCCTGTATCAAAACCTGGCTCCCAATCTTCTTTCATGTTTTCAGGGGCCGCTCTGAAGGCTAGGTCAACAGGGACACAGCTACACAATCAGTTCTCCTGCAGTCAGGAAAGGGAGCTTTTTTCTCTTTTTTTCTTTTTTTTTTGCGGTACATGGGCCTCTCACTGCCGTGGCCTCTCCCGTTGCGGAGCACAGGCTCCAGACACGCAGGCTCAGCGGCCATGGCTCACGGGCCCAGCTGCTCCACAGCACATGGGATCTTCCCGGACCGGGGCACGAACCCGTGTCCCCTGCATCGGCAGGCAGACTCTCAACCACTGCGCCACCAGGGAAGCCCGAAAGGGAGCTTTTTAAAGCTGTTTCTGCTTCCCCAGACACTCTCTCAGAGTAAGGCAGTCGTCTTGTGTTCTGGCCCTACACTAACTACGGGGCATGGGCCAAATCACTTCTCTCTTGGCTTCAGCATACGCACTGTTAATAAGATGTGCTTGAACTAAATAGCCACCAAAATCCTTTTCCCACTGTAACATCCTGTGATTTTATTCCTGGCACACAGACAACCTAACAAGTCTGTCCTCTATTGCCAGGGAGAAAGCACACCAGGAGTTACGTGAGCAGTATATCCAGAATGGAGCTGCGCTCAGTTTCTTCCCCAGGATTTGCCAAATCATCCTTGCAATGTGGCTGAGGCCTTTTAAAAAGCCATTTACTTTACTTAGAATAGTGGTTTACACCTTCTCAGAGAGGCGACCCTTACTGTTGTCTATGAGGTACTGCACTACGCCTCCTGTGTCCCAGGTCGCCTGCTTTTTTCACTCTTATAAAACTATTTTTCAATAGACTTTGCTTTTAGAGCAGTCTTAGATTCACAGCAAAAGCAAAAGGAAGGTAGAGTTCGCATGTTTCCCTACCCCCACAGCTGCATAGCCTCCCTTATTATCAACTTTCCTCACCAGAGGGTACATTTGTGACAATTGATGAATCTATATTGACACATGATAATCACCCCAAGTCCAGTTTACATGAGGGTTTACTGTTGGTGTTGTATATTCTGTACGTTTGGATAAACGTATAATGACATGTCTCCATCATTATGGTATCATAAAGACTAATTTCACCTTCCTAACAATCTACTGTACTCTGCCCATTCATCCCTTCCTCCCTGCTAACCCCTGGCAACCCCTGATCTTTTTACTGTCGCCATAGTTTAGCCTTTTTCAGAACGTCACGTAGTTGGAATCACAGTATGTGGCGTTTTCAGATTAGCTTCTTTTTTTTTTTTTTTAACATCTTTATTGGGGTATAATTGCTTTACAATGGTGTGTTAGTTTCTGCTTTATAACAAAGTGAATCAGTTATACATATACATGTGTTCCCATATCTCTTCCCTCTTGCGTCTCCCTCCCTCCCACCCTCCCTTTCCCACCCCTCCAGGCTGTCACAAAGCACCAAGCCAATATCCCTGTGCCATGCGGCTGCTTCCAACTAGCTATCTACCTTACTACGTTTGTTAGTGTGTATATGTCCATGACTCTCTCTCGCCCTGTCACAGCTCACCCTTCCCCCTCCCCATAACCTCAAGTCCATTCTCTAGGAGGTCTACGTCTTTATTCCTGCCTTAACCCTAGGTTCTTCAGGACATTTTTTTTTTCTTAAATTCCATATATATGTGTTAGCATACGGTATTTGTCTTTTTCTTTCTGACTTACTTCACTCTGTATGACAGACTCTAGGTCTATCCACCTCATTACAAATAGCTCAATTTCGTTTCTTTTTATGGCTGAGTAATATTCCATTGTATATATGTGCCACATCTTCTTTATCCATTCATCCGATGATGGGCACTTAGGTTGCTTCCATCTCCGGGCTATTGTAAATAGAGCTGCAATGAACATTTTGGTACATGACTCTTTTTGAATTTCGGTTTTCTCAGGGTATATGCCCAGTAGTGGGATTGCTGGGTCATATGGTAGTTCTATTTGTAGCTTTTTAAGGAACCTCCATACTGTTCTCCATAGTGGCTGAACCAATTCACATTCCCACCAGCAGTGCAAGAGTGTTCCCTTTTCTCCACACCCTCTCCAGCATTTATTGTTTCTAGATTTTTTGATGATGGCCATTCTGACTGGTGTGAGATGATATCTCATTGTAGTTTTGATTTGCATTTCTCTAATGATTAATGATGTTGAGCATTCTTTCATGTGTTTGTTGGCAGTCTGTATATCTTCTTTGGAGAAATGTCTATTTAGGTCTTCTGCCCATTTTTGGATTGGGTTGTTTGTTTTTTTGTTATTGAGCTGCATGAGCTGCTTGTAAATTTTGGAGATTAATCCTTTGTCAGTTACTTCATTTGCAAATATTTTCTCCCATTCTGAGGGTTGTCTTTTGGTCTTGTTTATGGTTTCCTTTGCTGTGCAAAAGCTTTGAAGTTTCATTAGGTCCCATTTGTTTATTTTTGTTTTTATTTCCATTACTCTAGGAGGTGGGTCAGAAAGGATCTTGCTGTGATTTATGTCATAGAGTGTTCTGCCTATGTTTTCCTCTAAGAGTTTGATAGTTTCTGGCCTTATATTTAGGTCTTTAATCCATTTTGAGCTTATTTTTGTGTATGGTGTTAGGGAGTGATCTAATCTCATACTTTTACATGTACCTGTCCAGTTTTCCCAGCACCACTTATTGAAGAGGCTGTCCTTTCTCCACTGTACATTCCTGCCACCTTTATCAAAGATAAGGTGTCCATATGTGCATGGGATTATCTCTGGGCTTTCTATCCTGTTCCATTGATCTATCTTTCTGTTTTTGTGCCAGTACCATACCATCTTGATAACTGTAGCTTTGTAGTATAGTCTGAAGTCAGGGAGCCTGATTCCTCCAGTTCCTTTTTTCGTTCTCAAGATTGCTTTGGCTATTCGGGGTCTTTTGTGTTTCCATACAAATTGCAAAATTTTTTGTTCTAGTTCTGTGAAAAATGCCAGTGGTAGTTTGATAGGGATTGCATTGAATCTATAGATTGCTTTTGGTAGTAGAGTCATTTTCACAATGTTGATTCTTCCAATCCAAGAACATGGTATATCTCTCCATCTATTTGTATCATCTTTAATTTCTTTCATCAGTGTCTTATACTTTTCTGCATACAGGTCTTTTGTCTCCTTAGGTAGGTTTATTCCTAGATATTTTATTCTTTTTGTTGCAATGGTAAATGGGAGTGTTTTCTTGATTTCACTTTCAGATTTTTCATCATTAGTATATAGGAATGCCAGAGATTTCTGTGCATTAATTTTGTATCCTGCCACTTTACCAAATTCATTGATTAGCTCTAGTAGTTTTCTGGTAGCATCTTTAGGATTCTCTATGTATAGGATCATGTCATCTGCAAACAGTGACAGCTTTACTTCAGATTAGCTTCTTTTATTTAGTAATATGCATTTAAGATTCCTCCATGTCAATTTTCAAGGCCTGAACACTGAATAATATTCCATTGTCTGGCTGTAGCAGTTTGTTTATCCACTCACCTACTGAAGGACATCTTGGTTGCTTCCAGGTTTTGGCAGTCATGAAGAAAAAGGCTATAAGTATTCGTTGGCAGGGTTTTGAGTGGGTATAAGTTGATAAATAATAAGTGAATACTCAGCATTTACGCTGAGTAAATACTAAAGCATGCACTTGTGGGGTCATATGGTTACGAGTATGTTTGGTTCTGTAAGAAGCTGCCTGCCTGTCTTCTAAAGTGGCCGCACCATTTTACACTCCCAACCAGTATCAGAGCTCCTCACCAGTACTGTTTTATTTATTTTTTATAAAAGTCAATTAGGCCCACAGTTATGGAAAAAGAAGCTTAAATGGGGCAAAAGTATATGCAGTAAAAACTAAATCTCCCTCCTATCCTAGACCCCTAGGACCCAGACCCCCAGTTTTCTTCCCCAGAGGCAACTTCTGTGGCTAGTTTTTTGTGTTTGTGCAAATACAAACACATAGACTTATATGTTTCTATGTATTCCCCTCCTTTTAAAAAAATATTCATTTAGTTAGTTTTGGCTGCATTGGGTCTTCGTTGCTGCATGCAGGCTTTTCTCTAGTTGTGGTGAGCAGGGGCTACTCTTCGTTGCGGTGCACGGGCTTCTCATTGCGGTGGCTTCTCTTGTTGCAGAGCACGGGCTCTAGGTGCGCGGGCTTCAGTAGTTGTGGCACACGGGCTCAGTAGTTGTGGCGCACGGGCTTAGCTGATCCACGGCATGTGGAATCTTCCCAGACCAGGGCTCGAACCCGTGTCCCCTGCATTGACAGGCAGATTCTTAACCACTGCATCACCAGGGAGGTCCCCCCACCTTTTTTTTTTTTTTTTTTTATCATAAGAGAGAGCATGTTATTTCTGGCTATATACCCAGGAATGGAATTGCTGGATCATATGGTAGTTCTATTTTCAGTTTTTACCACATGATCCAGCGATTCCATTCCTGGGTATATATCCAGAGAAATGAAAACACCAATTTGAAAAGATACATGTGCATCATAGAATATTACTCAGCCATAAAAAGAATGAAATTCTGCCTTTTGCAGCATTGTGGACGGACCTAGAGAATATTATGCTTAGTGAAACAAGTCAGAGAAAGACAAATACTGTATGAAATCACTTATATGTGGAATCTAAAAAAAAATACAAATGAGTGTATATGCAAAACAAAAACCGACTCATAGATAGAGAAAACAAACTTACGGTTACCAAAGGGGAGAGGCACAAATTAGGGGTATGGGATTAACAGACAAAAACTACTATGTATAAAATAGATAAGCAACAATGATATATTATATAGCACAGGGAATTATAGCCATTATCTTGTAATAACTTATAATGTGGTATAATCTCTAAAAATACTGAATCACTGGACTGTATACTTGAAACTAATGTAATATTGTAAATCAACTATATGTCAATAAGAAAGAGACAATGTTATACACATCATACCTCATATGTAGTCTCTTTTTTTTTTTTTTTTTAAGCAACGCTTTGCACCTACAGGATTATAAGAATCTTAAGACAGCTCTGAAGGTTGTCAGTCACTTGATCTATTCTGAAATCAAAGCTCAGGATCGTTTCATTTGACAGAGATAAAGGAAATGGCTAGCCAAGATCACCATTTGGCCACTGACCTAACTTCCCTTCTTGGATCCCGTCAGTTCTCCAAAGATAAGAAAGATGCTGACTGTCTAGGAGTCCTGGCCAGTGGTGTAGAAACCATTGTAATATTCTTCTCTCCATTTATTCAGGTCATCCACTCAGAAAGCCAGAGAGTAGAATGACCGTTCATCACTTCCTCTTAGAATCATCACTGAGTTAATCCACACTGTTCCCTTACTCTCCCTTGCCTTTCCTCATGGGTCTGTATACCATGTATGCTAACCAGAATACAATATCTAGTTTCTTTGGGGAGCTTTTGGCCTGGTCTTCCCTGTAAGTCAATTATACATATCTTCAAAAAAAAATACGATGCTTTCTCTAAAATGGTTTTGGAGAGTTCTACCTAGTGTTAGAGAACCAGACATGAAGGTTCTGGAGGATCCTTGAGGTCCAAAGGATTTCTTTACTCCTTGGAGTTAGAAGACTGCTGTCTCTGTCTGAGCAGACTCTTACCCACCAACCTCTGACCTTTACTGTTGACAAGCACTTGGCTCTAGAATTTTAGCAACAAACTTCCTAGAAACATAAGAAAATATGTATTTGTTTCAGTTGTTCTAAGGGTGTGCCCTGGAGTAACACAGCCAAGGAATAGAAAGAGCCCAGGAGATTTAAAAGTATGTTTCTTGGTGTTATTTGTTGTTATCCTATGGATTTTTAATCTCTTTCTACTGTATCTCAGGTTCCAGAAGCCCTTGCCAAGAGGATCCCTGTAAGGGTGATTCTTCATGTGTTAATCTGCATGATAGCCGGTTTTGCCTGTGTTCAGAAGGGTATTACTATAACTCTCATACATGCGAGAAAGGTGAGTTACAAAGGATGAATCATGGAGAGCTGCACCTCAGACCTAAGTGGAGTAGAAAACTTAAAATAACGGCAAAAAGAGCTTCCAGAATACTAAAGTTAGAGGAAAATTTGGAGGCAACAAAGACCAGCCAAGTAGAAAAATGCTTCCTGTCTTTATCTCGATGGAACCTAGTGGGAAAGGAAATAGACATTCAGATTTGTGAGCTAGTCCTAGAGGTACGGGAGTAGATGGGTCCCTTCACTTAAACTGTGCAAGGGAACGGTGCCACGGGGTCAAAATGAGAATGATAGATGTCGGAGTCCCTGGAAAAGTACACAGGCTGCATAAATACAAAGTGGTGCTATTACATGGGGACACTGATGCAGAATAAGGTGATTTCCTAAAACCACAGAGTCAGACGAACCAGGAACCTGGTCTCTGACCTTGGTTAGTTCTCTGTCATAGGATTTGCTTGTTCTATAACAGCAAACCCTATTTTTGGAGACTTGAGAGCCTCTCAGCTCTGGAAATGAACTTTAAGAGCAAATCGACCCTATACTTTTTTGGTTATATCAGCTGGGCGCTATGAAAGTCCAAGGCTGTTTCCTGAGTTCCATGTTTTTGTCTGTTTTATGAATGAGAAATATCCCTCCTTGCCAGAACAGACCAACTGTACAGGAAATGAATGCATTGTGTTGGCCACAGAAATTAGAGATATCCCCAAAGCCAAAAGAATGTTCCTGTTTTTAGCACTAATACTCTCATTTCTGGGGATCCACTCTAAGTAAATGACTCCATATGTAGAAAGGTTTGTGCACGAAAATGTTCTTTGCAACTGTTTTTTTCCCTCTTAAATAATTAAAAGCACTGAAAACAAAAAATGACTGCATCAATGAAGGAAAGATGTATTTCATAGAATATTATGTAGCATTCTTTACATTAAATATCACAGAGAGATTCTGCTTGAATTTCAGGAAAGATATTCCCTGGTACGATTATGGCCAATATATCACCTACATCTGACTTAGAAGATAGAAATTCTGTGGCCTATCAGGAATTATACTTTAACATTACTAGATTTGTAAGTATTTTCCAAACATCCTTCCTCTCTAAATATTCTTTATTCTAACACTGACTTGTAGAGTGTAGACTGGTATTCGGGTGGTACATGCTGGTACAGCTGTACCGGTGGATCAAGCAGTGAAATGCATGCTTATTGGTTTGTAAACAGCTGTTCCAAACTCCTGGGGGCCACTGCTTCCTGGTTGCCCAGGCTCCTCCTCTGGGCCCCTGGGTACTCACCGTCATCCTGCACCTGGAGGGGTAACATCTGGCACAGCAGAGGGCCTTGAGAAGCCACCTCCAGCCATGCCGTACTCATTCATACAGAAATATTCTTAAATATTTTTAAGTGGACAGAGAAATGTAATGCTGTTTTAAAATAAATTCCTTCCATAGAATTGAAGAGAAAAAAAATTAAAGATGATTTTTTTTTTCCTTTTTACAATCAAATTTGCATACTCTTCTGGCTTTTTTAATGTCTGGAAGAGGAACTCCATCTGAATTATATGTTACTTCTTTTTGCCATTGTCAAAAATGTCGAAATGAGCAACAACTTCATCTCATTTTGATTCTTGTGAGTGTGTCGACGTGAAAGAGATGGAGCTCTCTATTCTGGAACCACAGATGTCAGACCTGGAAGGTCTTAGAGAGGGTGTCCAGCCAGTGTTTCTCAAAATTTAGTTTTGAAGGGAAAAATGTTAGCTTGGAAATATGTCTTAGAACTCTAGGTGGAGAAACACTTTATTTTTAATTTTTTTTGACATCTTTATTGGAGTATAATTGCTCTACAATGGTGTGTTAGTTTCTGCTTTATAACAAAGTGAACCAGCTATACATATACATATATCCCCGTATCTCCTCCCTCTTGCATCTCCCTCCCTCCCACCCTCCCTATCCCACTGCTCTAGTGCTATGCAGCTGCTTCCCACTAGCTATCTATTTTAATTTTGGTAGTATATATAAGTCCATGCCACTCTCTCAATTCGTCCCAGCTTACCCTTCCCCCTTCCCCCTTCCCATGTCCTCAAGTCCATTCTCTACGTCTGCGTCTTTATTCCTGTCCTGCCCCTAGGTTCATCAGAACCATTTATTTTTTTTAGATTCCATATATATGTGTTAGCAGACGGTATTTGTTTTTCTCTTTCTGACTTACTTCACTCTGTATGACAGTCTCTAGGTCCATCCACCTCACTACAGATAACTCAATTTCGTTTCTTTTCATGGCTGAGTAATATTCCGTTGTATATATGTGCCACATCTTCTTTATTCATTCATCTGTCGATGGACACTTAGATTGCTTCCATGTCCTGGCTATTGTAAATAGAGCTGCAATGAACATTGTGGTACATGACTCTTTTTGAATTATGGTTTCTCAGGGTATATGGCCAGTAGTGGGATTGCTGGGTCGTATGGGTAGTTCTATTTTTAGTTTTTTAAGGAACCTGCATATTGTTCTCCAAAGTGGCTGTACCAATTCACATTCCCACCAACAGTGCAAGAGGGTTCTCTTGGAGAAACACTTTAAAAAACTAACGTCTTAATGGGGGCCCAGGAAGCACAGTGGCCATGAAAATGGACCAGAAAGTACAGAATAACAGTCAAGGATCAGGAAGGCTAAGTAACTGACTGAAGGACACCCAGCTGATGAGTGAGGACGGGGGATTTGAACCCAGACCTGCCTGACCTCAGGGCTGCTTCTTCTTCCCTGCTGGCTCTGTTGTGCAATGAGGTCTGGGCAGGCCTGTTAGCATGGTTCCTGCCCTCCTGCCCAGTCCTGCAGCCCTTCAGACTGAGAGGTGTATATCTGCAAATCCTCAAAGGGTGACCTGATAGAAGAAAAAAAATGGAAGACCTTTTTCCTATGCCAGATGCCAATTTTGCAATCTCATTTTTTGGGATTAAGAAAATTAAAAGTGCAAAAAGTGGTCAGTAGGGGAGCTGGATAGAACCTTGGAGGTCATCCAGTGATCCTGTTCCTAAGTAGATTCCCAGGGCCCTGATTGTTTACAGAAATACCAGCTCTTCCTTATATGTAAAAGAATTAGAAGGAATATGGACATATTCTGGATACAAGGTTGCCCAGACTAACTAGAGCATCAAATGTATTTGAATTTGACTAGAATAAAAGAGAAATGATTTAACATCTTTTTAAATGACATTGGTTGCCATGATTTTTTTAAATGTGGGGTCCCCATGGGAGAAAAATAATAAAATTCTTGGATTATATAATAAAAAAATTTGCACCAACCCAGTTCAACATTCGTGTAATAAATATGGAGATGGGGTCCAAAGAGAGGAAGACATGTCCAAGGTCATGTCTTTCACAGTTAAGTCATTCAATCATCGGTCAACTGGTGTTTGTTGAGTGTTTCCTAGGGATTGCCCTGCGCTGAGTGCTATGGAATAGGCATGGGGATGGGCAGGTGGCAGGCGGTAGGGGGGTGTCATAAGAAAGAGAAAACGAACCCCATTCTTGGCATCAAAGAACTTATGTTCTAATTGAGACCCCCATCCTACCTCCACCTCACCCCTGCCAGAGGTCCCAGCTTAATCTCTGGCCACTTCTTAACAAGTATCTAGAATTGTCTCTGCTCTTGGAACGCAACTCAGGCCTAAGAAGATCTACCTGTGCTGGAGCCCCTTCCAGCTCACAAAGCCATGTATCATATATTCTATCTCACTTTCTACGCATGATAGCCCTATGTGGTGGGAATTACTGCTATCTCAAATTTTCCAATGAGAAAGTGAGGTTCAAAGCAGTTAAATTTTGCAAAAGCTAAGCAGAGAAGTTTGGCACCTCAGCCTGCTGCCTTCTGAGGCACACTGCTTCTGAGCATTGGTGTGGGCTGCTCCTTCTTCCACTTCCTGGCCCCGCACTACCTACTGAAATGCTTTACAGCCCATCTCTTCTATGAAGCCCTCTCTGGTTCTCTGCGACTAGATGAGAGTTTCTTTGAACCTCCACGGTAGATTCTACTCTCTCTGTCACTTACCTCTCTCAACTTCATGGTGTAACCTCTTATTTGATCAGAAGCTGGGTCTGCCCATCTTGGTAATCTCTATGTCTCAGGCATGATGCCTTGGTAAGGTAGGCATTTAAGTCTTCCTTAGGTAAACTGATGAGTGTATAAAGCATGCATATATGTAAGTCTAACAGTAACTTTGAAAAGACAAAACAAGTCAGTCACGTTATTTTTAAGAGTATTGATTTGGCTGGGTGCTTCAGGTTTCCATCTTTTTCCTGGGTGGCTCTGAATTATATCATAATCTTCCTATGTTACAGCAAAAATTACTGAAAGGTATTAGAGCGCATGGAAAGAATAAATAATTTGTTGTGTTATAGTTACATAAATGAGTTTAGAAATGGATTTATGTTAAAACCTAGATGTAATATCACTTTCCCCCTCTCTTTGTAGTTGTTCTTAATTCTGTTCTTTTTCTCCACAGTTTGAAAAGGCATTTGACAGTTCTGATTACGGGCAGACTGTAATTGATAAATTAAGGTAAGTTTGCTGTGGACTGATGGGGTACTTTGGAAGCAGGTTGTGTTTGCCTAACTTCTGTGTTCTCTTGCATACCCCATGTGGCACTGAGGCCCTAGGATGGCTAGTCACAGGTCAAGAAGAGATGATTAGTCTGAGTACCACAGAGGGCCCTGCCTCTGACGTCACATTGACCCTGGCCTGGGTGGGCAGGGTGTAACCTGGGGATAGCAAGATGCTGCCTGTGATTGGCTACTCAGCAACTTGCCCACATAGCCCAGGGCACCACCTGGTTCTCTTTGTTTGGTTTGATGCTTTGGCTACAAATCACACCTGGTCAATCCCTGGAATGTGCATTCCAGGGGGTCAGGAGGTGAATGAATGGCTCACAGCCATCTCTTCCCTCATAGGGGGGAATGAGGCAGACAGGAAGACCCCAGTCATGCACCTGGCTACTGCAGGGCCTGTCGTGAGCTCTTTCTACAGTAAGAACGAGAATGCAGTGAGCATAGCAACGTGCAGTGAGCAGGGTTGCATGCTCTTTGGGAACCCAAAGGGGCGGAGGATTCTCAAGAAGTTAGTGATTCCATCTTGGCCTCCTCTGAAGCGTATCGATACATGAGTGCTACAGGCTGAGGAAAGAATGCTCTAAGGCAGGGGTCCTCAACCCCAGAGGGCGGCACAGCAGGAGGTGAGCAACAAGAGAGCAAATCTTCATCTGCCGCTCCCCACGGCTCCCCATGGCTCCCCACGGCTCCCCATCGCTCGAATTACTGTCTGAACCATCCCCGCCCCTATTGGTGGAAAAATTGTCTTCCATGAAACCGGTCCCTGGCACCAAAAACGCTGGGGACCACTGCTCTAAGGTGAACAGAACCATGCAGAAAAAGCAGCTTTAATGTATTTATATTTTATGGTTTTACTATTGCATCTATCTTTATAAACTTTGTCAAGTCCTTTGTGGAAAAACATACTATATATATTTAGATATGTGAATTCAGAGAAGACCTCCTAAAAGTGGTGAGTTTTGATCTTGGCGGTGAGCAAGGTGCACATGTGATGGGTAGCCAGAAGGCTGGCAGGCAGCTTAATGGGAGGCACGGTGCAAGCAGCAGGCAGAGAGGCTGGGCCCCAACACACAGGCTGGAAGCTGGAGGTACAGCAGACTCCTGAAGGTCTATGCATTGTTGAAGGACATTAGGTTTGATTTAGGGGACAACAGGGAGCTCATGCATCAGGATGACTGGATAAAAACAGGAACAATGAGGTGTAAATCTATGCTTGGATCCCTGCCTTGGCACATTATTGCTGTGTGACTGGGTAGGCATTTTAACCTCTCTGAACTTTTGTTGCCTCATCTCTATAACTGGGATAATCTGATCAACCTCCCCAGAACCCTGGGAGGAGTAAATGAGATACCTTTGGAAAGATTCCCTGTGCAAAGTGCCTGGCACATAGTCAGTTTCAACAAGTTAGTTCCCCTTCTGTTTCCCTTTCAGAATATGGGACCCTGCAAGTATGATGGAGAGCTGGTCCCACAGAGTCACTTGGGGAAACTGTGGCACTCCTTCCGTTCTTAAGGAGTTACTGGAAGGGGAGTTTTGGAGGCAACCCCTTACCTGTGAGCTCAGTGTCCTGACAGGAGCGACTCCCCCAGCAAGGGGGCCATGGCAGGCAAATAGACCTCAGTCTCACCTCAGAAGGCATTTCTTAGGCTCCATACCAGTGCTCTCTCCTCTGAATCCCCAAGCTCTTTATTTACTGTCCAAATGTTGGAATTGGAAGGATCCTCAGAATTTCTCTAACACTCAAATCTCTCTTTGGACAGAGGAGGACACTCAGGCTGAGGGAAGCTGGGACTGGTCTTGGACCACAAAAGATGGTGGCTATCCTGGGTCTAGATCTCTGGGCTCTTAACTCAGAGGCTAGTGCTCTAGTCATTTATACTCCACCTTTTTGTCACTTAAGAACACGACCGCTCCATCATTTCCTTGAACTGTTCTGTAAGTGTCATGTCTTGTCTCCTGAATTGGAGAGTATGCTAGCAGGTTCTTTAAATGAATGCATTATGGATGGCATTTCTTTCCTAGCCCCGCTGCAAAATTATACCATAGATCTCTGGTCATCTTTCAACAGATAAAGAAAGCTTGTATCAAGTACCCCTTTCTCACTGCCCTATACCTTCCACTGTCACCTCCAAATCCCATCATGAACCAATCATGATAGGAAATGTTAAATTAGAACTCTGAAGCCCATTTTGCTTTTGGACTCCCTTTTGAGGTGATCATTCCTAAAAACAGAATTTGGTTCATGTTTTGGATTTTCTGGATTGTTCTGCAGAACCCACATGGCTGTGAACATTGTCTAAGTAGGCTGGCTATGTTTTCAAGCTTCTCTATTTCTTCAAAAGTCAGAAAGGAGTATAGGAAAACAATTGGACAGGAAAATATATATCCTGAGTCTTAAAAACACACAGCCACAAATCAGAGAGGGAAGAAGTTTTTGTTGTTGTTGTTGTTTTTTGTTTTTTGGAGTTTTTTGGTCACAGACGTCCCTTTTAATAGTGAAAGACTGAAAATAACCTCAGTATCATAATAGGAGGTTGATTAAGTACATTATGATACATGCATGGGATGGAATATTATGCAGCCATTTCAAATGATGTACACATTTTAAATGATGACAGGAAAATATTCACAACATACTGAAAAATGAAAATGTATGCTAAAAAGAAGCATGCATAAAGGATTTTACCTTGCAAAAATAAAATATATGCATGAAAAAAGACTGGTAATATTTAGAATCAGAAAAACAATTATTTAAAAATAAGAGTAATATATGCTTACTGTAAAAAATTTGGAAAAAACAGAAAATATGAATAGAAGACAAAAAAATCACCGACGGTCTCTCAACTCAGGGATATTTATGCATTTTGGTATATTTCCTTCTACTCTTTTTTTTTAAAATAAATTTTTATTTATTTTTTTTGACTGCATTGGGTCTTCGTTGCTGCACATGGGCTTTCTCTAGTTGCGGCGAGCAAGGGCTACTCTTTGTTGCGGTGCGTGAGCTTCTCACTGCAGTGGCTTCTCTTGCTGCAGAGCATGGGCTCTAGTCGTGTGGGCTTCAGTAGTTGTGGCTCACGGGCTCTAGAGCGCAGGCTCGGTAGTTGTGGCACACGGGCTTAGTTGCTCCATAGCATGTGGGATCTTGCCAGACCAGGGCTCGAACCCGTGTCCCCTGCATTGGCAGGCAGATTCTTAACCACTGTGCTACCAGGGAAGTCCCTTTCCTTCTATCTCCATTTCTGTGAAACTGCTTCATCTGGGAGGGCCCGAGGGATCACTCCAGGATCACTGAAGCTGGTCCCCAACAGTGTAGCCATGGAGAAAAGGAAGAGCATGGCAGCAAACACAGGGACGGCAGGAGACAGCTGGACAGCCAGGTAGCGGCATTCAAAGGCGAAGAAGAGTGTACACATCCCCAGAATGAGGAAGAGGGTCAAATAGAAGATGCCCTTTTGCCGGGCCATCATCACGCGGCCATCACAACAGAAGATGTTCCTGCCTAGGAGTTTCTTCCATTTCCGTGTCACCTTCTTTCTCACCACCATCATAGACATGATTGGAATTCCTGGTCCGAAATGGGTTTTGTGATTACAAGAGGGAAGAAACAAAAGCTGAGCCCAGCTTTGAAATCACGTTGCTTGCTATTGCTGCCGCTGGGTCAAACATCATCAGAAGTCCAGTTTCTAGCCCTGGAAAACAATCTTCTCCTGATAAACCGGCCCAGCGAGAGAAGAGAGACCAGGAGGGGGAGTCGGGCCTGAACCCCGGAAACTGAACTCAGCGGGGAACCGAGGCCAGGAAGTGCACTGTCCCGGGGGACCATGTTGGCCGCCCGAGGTGGCAGTGCCTTCTCCCCAGCCCGGAGGCTGCCTCCTCCTGACAAGGGGGCCCAGTGGTCGGGGACCTAAACCAGCTGTGGCAACCACCCACCGCTGGGCGAATGGCAGGAAGTTTTTTAAAGTCCTTTTTTTTCTCTCTCAGTGGTTGTATCACTTGATTCCTTTTTGGATAATGAAAGAATTAGAACTTGGTACAGCTGATCTCAGGGCCCCAAGTTGCAGCGCTGATTAGAGAGATTCTTATGATGTCTTGCTCGTAGCAAGCACTTAGTATCTGGTGATGGGATTTGGTATTATATTCTGATGCTTCTCATCGCCCCATCCTTCCTTGGGATCAGTTCTCCTCTGGGTCAGATGTGCCCAGATCCAATCACACACACACACACACACACACACACACACACTTTGAAGCTGACTTCTGGCTTCCTGGGCCCTTTCTTGGAATGATCCAGACTCTGTATGGTTGATTACTGTTCTCTCTGTGCACAGGGAGGAACACACACCCCTCTGTCTCTCTCAAAGCACAAATCTGAGATTTTACAGCTCATCAAGAGACCTACTCTTGACTTTCTGCAGAAAGTGACAGCTTACTGTTTCAGATATCACTTATTCTACTTCTGGTTCACTCCAGGCTCCTTAATCCTAAAAATGATTGTCCACAATTTTTCTAAGTATCTTCCAACAAGACCTTGCTATAGCCCTAGATTTCCTCCGAATGCATGCCGAATAGAGATCTCTAGGCCTATAAATGGCCATCTTATGGCAACCCCATGCCTCCTTATGTGAACCTCAACGGTGGATATAAAACAATGGGTGGGGGGCTTCCCTGGTGGTGCAGTGGTTGAGAGTCCGCCTGCCGATGCAGGGGACACGGGTTCGTGCCCCAGTCCGGGAGGATCCCACGTGCGGCGGAGCGGCTGGGCCCGTGAGCCATGGCCGCTGGGCCTGCGCGTCCGGAGCCTGTGCTCCGCAATGGGAGAGGCCACAACAGTGAGAGGCCCGTGTACCGCAAAAAAACCCAAAAAACAAAACAATGGGTAGGGACTAGTGCTGAGAGATCTGAGAGTCTGGGAGGTCTGAAGACCATTTTTTTTTTCTTTTTGGAATTTTATTTATTTTTTATACAGCAGGTTCTTATTAGTTATCTATTTTATACATAGTAGTGTATATATATCAATCAAAATCTCCCAATTCATCCCAACACCACCACCCCCTCCAGTTTCCCCCCTTGGTGTCCATACGTTTGTTCTCTACATCTGTATCTCTATTTCTGCCCTGCAAACTGGTTCATCTGTACCATTTTTTCTAGGTTCCACATATGTGCGTTAATATAGGATACTTGTTTTTCTCTTTCTGACTTACTTCACTCTGTATGACAGTCTCTAGATCCATCCACTTCTCTACAAATGACCCACTTTCATTCCTTTTTATGACTGAGTAATATTCCATTGTACATATGTACCACAACTTCTTTATCCATTTGTCTGTCGATGGGCATTTAGGTTGCTTCCATGACCTGACTATTGTAAATAGTGCTGCAATGAACATTGAGGTGCATGTGTCTTTTTGAATTATGGTTTTCTCAGGGTATATGCCCAGTAGTGGGATTGCTGGGTCATATGGTAATTTTATTTTTAGTTTTTTAAGAAACCTCTATACTGTTCTCCATAGTGGCTATATCAATTACATTCCCACCAACAGTGCAAGAGGGTTCCCTTTTCTCCACACCCTCTCCAGCATTTGTTGTTTGTAGCTTTTCTGATGATGCCCATTCTAACTTGTGTGAGGGGATACCTCATTGTAGTTTTGATTTGCATTTCTCTAATAATTAGTGATGTTGAGCATCTTTTCATGTGCTTCTTGGCGATCTGTATGTCTTCTTTGGAGAAATGTCTATTTAGGTCTTCTGCCCATTTTTTGATTGGGTTGTTTGTGTTTTTAATATTACGCCGCATGAGCTGTTTATATATTTTGGAGATTAATCCTTTGTCTGTTGATTCATTTGCTAATATTTTCTCCTATTCTGAGGATTGTCTTTTCATCTTGTTTGTAGTTTCCTTTGCTTGCAAAAACTTTTAAGTTTCATTAGGTCCCATTTGTTTATTTTTTTGTTTGTTTGTTTTTTGTTTTTGCGGTACGTGGGCCTCTCACTGTTGCAGCCTCTCCCGTTGCGGAGCACAGGCTCCGGATGCACAGGCTCAGTAGCCATGGCTCACGGGCCCAGCCGCTCCGCGGCATGTGGGATCTTCCTGGACCGGGGCATGAACCCATGTCCCCTGCATCGGTAGGCGGACTCTCAACCACTGCGCCACCAGGGAAGCCCCTGTTTATTTTTTATTTTATTTCCATTACCTTAGGAGATAGATCAAACAAAGTCTTGCCGTGATGTATGTCAAAGAGTGTTCTTCCTATGTTTTCCTCTAAGAGTTTTATAGTGTCTGGGCTTACATTTAGGTCTCGAATCCATTTTGAGTTTATTTTTGTGTATGGTGTCATGGAGTGTTCTAATTTCATTCTTTTACATGTAGCTCTCCAGTTTTCCCAGCACCACTTATTGAAGAGACTGTCTTTTCTCCATTGTATATTCTTGCCTCCTTTGTCATAGATTAATTGACCATAGGTGCGTGGGTTTATCTCTGGGCTTTCTATCTTGTTCCATTGATCTATGTTTCTGTTTTTGTGCCAGTACCATGTTGTCTTGATTACTGTAGCTTTGTAGTATAGTCTGAAGTCAGGAAGTCTGATTCCTCCAGCTCTGTTTTTTTCCTTCAAGACTGATTTGGCTGTTTGGGGTATTTTGTGTCTCCCTACAAAATTTAAGATTTTTTGTCCTAGTTCTGTAAAAAATGCCATTGGTAATTTGATAGGGATTGCATTGAACTTGTAGATTGCTTTGGGTAGTATAGTCATTTTCACAATATTGATTCTTCCAATCCAAGAACTTGGTATATCTCTCCTTCTGTTGGTATCATCTTTAATTTCTTTCATCAGTGTTTACAGTTTTCTGTCTACAGGTCTTTTGTCTCTCTAGGTAGGTTTATTCCTAGGCATTTTATTATTTTTGTTGCAATGGTAAATGGGAGTGTTTCCTTAATTTCTGTTTCAAATTTTTCATCATTAGTGTATAGGAATGCAAGAGATTTCTGTGCATTAATTTTGTATCCTGCGACTTTACCAAATTCATTGATTAGCTCTAGTAGTTTTCTGGTGGCATATTTAGGATTCTCTATGTATAGTATCATGTCATCTGCAAACAGTGAGAGTTTTACTTCTTCTTTTCCAATTTGTATTCCTTTTATTTCTTTTTCTTCTCTGATTGCTGTGGCTAGGACTTCCAAAGCTATGCTGAATAATAACGGTGAGAGTGGACATCATTGTCTTTTTCCTGATCTTAGAGGAAATGTTTTCAGTTTTTCACCATTGAGAATGATGTTTCCTGTGGGTTTGTCGTATATGGCCTTTATTATGTTGAGGTAGGTTCCCTCTATGCCCACTTTCTGGAGAGTGTCTATCATAAATGGGTGTTGAATTTTGTGAAAAGCTTTTTTCTGCATCTATTGAGATGATCATATGGTTTTTATTCTTCAATTTGTTAATATGGTGTATCACATTGATTGATTTGCATATATTGAAGAATCTTGCATCCCTGGGATAAATCCCACTTGATCATGGTGTATGATCCTTTTAATGTGCTGTTGGATTCTGTTTGCTAGTATTTTGTTGAGGATTTTTGCATCTATATTCATCAGTGATATTGGTCTGTCATTTTCTTTTTTTGTAGGATCTTTGTCTGGTTTTGGTATCAGGGTGATGGTGGCCTCATAGAATGAGTTTGGGAGTGGTCCTTCCTCTGCAATTTTTTGGAAGAGTTTGAGAAGGATGGGTGTTAGCTCTTCTCTAAATGTTTGAGAGAATTCACCTGTGAAGCCATCTGGTCCTGGACTTTTGTTTGTTGGAAGATTTTTTTTTTTTTTTTTTTTTTCAGTACGCGGGCCTCTCATGGCTGTGGCCCCTCCCATTGTGGAGCACAGGCTCCGGACGCGCAGGCTCAGTGGCCATGGCTCATGGGCCCAGCCGCTCCGCAGCATGTAGGATCCTCATGGACCGCGGCACAAACACGCGTCCCCTGCATCGGCAGGCGGACTCTCAACCACTGCGCCACCAGGGAAGCCCTGTTGGAAGATTTATTTTTTTATTTTTTTATTTTTATTTATTTTTTAAAGGGCTTCAAATGCTTGGCTTTTTATTTATTTACTTATTTATTTTTGACTGTGTTGGCTCTTCATTTCTGTGCGAGGACTTTCTCTAGTTGTGGCAAGTGGGGGCCACTCTTCATCGCGGTGCTGTTGGAAGATTTTTAATCACAGTTTCAATTTCATTACTTGTGATTGGTCTGTTCATATTTTCTGTTTCTGCCTGGTTCAGTCCTGGGAGGTTATACTTCTCTAAGAATTTGTCCATTTCTTCCAGGTTGTCCATTTTACTGGCATAGAGTTGCTTGTAGTAGTCTCTTAGGATGCTTTGTATTTCTGCGGTGTCTGTTCTAACTTCTCCTTTTTCCTTTCTAATTTTACTGATTTGAGTCCTTTCCCTCTTTTTCTTTTTCTTTTTTTTTTTTTTCTTTTTTGCCGTACATGGGACTCTCACTGTTGTGGCCTCTCCCATTGTGGAGCACAGGCTCCGGACGCGCAGGTCAGCGGCCATGGCTCATGGGCCTAGCTGCTCCGTGGCATGTGGGATCTTCCCGGACCGGGGCACGAACCCATGTCCCCTGCATCGGCAGGTGGACTCTCAACCACTGTGCCACCAGGGAAGCTCCCTCTTTTTCTTGATGAGTCTGGCTAAAGGTTTATCAATTTTGTTTATCTTCTCAAAGAACCAGCTTTTAGTTTTATTGATCTTTGCTATTGTTTTCTTTGTTTCTATTTCATTTATTTCTGCTCTAATCTTTATGATTTCTTTCCTTCTACTAACTTTGGGTGTTGTTTGTTCTTCTTTCTCTAGTTCCTTTAGGTGTAAGGTGTAAGGTTACACCTTTGGTTGTTTATTTGAGATGTTTCTTGAGGTAGGCTTGTATTGCTATAAACTTCCCTCTTAGAACTGCTTTTGCTGCATCCCATAGGTTTTGGATTGTCGTGTTTTCATTGTAGTTTGTCTTTAGGTATTTTTAAATTTCCTCTTTGATTTCTTCAGTGATCTCTCGGTTATTTAGTAACATATTGTTTAGCCTCCATGTGTTTGTGTTTTTTACATTTTTTCCCCCTGTAATTGATTTCTAATCTCATAGCATTGTGGTCAGAAAAGATGCTTCATATGATTTCAGTTTTCTTAAGTTTACCAAAGCTTGATTTGTGACCCAAGATGTGATCAGTCCTGGAGAATGTTACGTGTGCACTTGAGAAGAAAGTGTAATCTGCTCTTTTTGGATGGAATGTCCTATAAATATCAATTAAATCTATCCGGTCTATAGTGTCATTTAAAGCTTATGTTTCCTTATTAATTTTCTCTCTGGATGATCTGTCCATTGGTGTAAGTAAGGTGTTAAAGTCCCCCACTATGATTGTGTTGCTGTCAATTCCCTCTTTTAGAGCTGTTAGCAGTTGCCTTATGTATTGAGGTGCTCCTATGTTGGGTGCATATATATTTATAATTGTTATATCTTCTTGGACTGATCCCTTGATCATTATGTAGTGTCCTTCCTTGTCTCTTGTAACGTTCTTTATTTTAAAGTCTATTTTATCTGATATGAACATTGCTACTCCAGCTTTCTTTTGATTTCCATTTGCATGGGATATCTTTTTCCATCTCCTCACTTTCAGTCTGTACGTGTCCGTAGGTCTGAAGTGGGTCTCTTGTAGACAGCATATATATGGGTCTTGTTTTTGTATCCATCCAGCAGGCCTGTGTCTTTTGGTTGAAGCATTTAATCCATTCATGTTTAAGGTAATTATGTATGTTCCTATTACCATTTTATTAATGGTTTTGGGTTTGTTTTTGTAGGTCCTTTTCTTCTCTTGTGTTTCCCAGTTAGAGAAGTTCCTTTAGCATTTGTTGTAGAGCTGGTTTGGTGGTGCTGAGTTCTCTTAGGTTTTGCTTGTCTGTAAAGCTTTTGATTTCTCCATTGAATCTGAATGAGATCCTTGCCAGGTAGAGTAATCTTGGTTGTAGGTTCTTCCCTTTCATCACTTTAAATATATCATGCCACTCCCTTCTGGCTTGTAGAGTTTCTGCTGAGAAATCAGCTGTTAACCTTATATGGGAGTTCCCTTGTATGTTATTTGTCATTTTTCCCTTGCTGCTTTCAATAATTTTTCTTTGTCTTTAATTTTTGTCAGTTTGATTACTATGTGTCTCAGCATGTTTCTCCTTGTGTTTATCCTGTATGGGAGTCTCTTCACTTCCTGGACCTGGCTATTTCCTTTCCCATGTTAGGGAAGTTTTTGACTATAATCTCTTCAAATATTTTCTCTGGTCCTTTCTCTCTCTCTTCTCCTTCTTGAACCCCTATAATGCAAATGTTGTTGTGTTTAATGTCCCAGAGGTCTCTTAGGCTGTCTTCATTTCTTTTCATTCTTTTTTCTTTATTCTGTTCTGTGGCAGTGAATTCTACCATTCTGTCTTCCAGGTCACTTATCTGTTCTTCTGCCTCAGTTATTCTGCTATTGATTCCTTCTAGTGTATTTTTCAGTTCAGTTATTGTATTGTTCATCTCTGTTTGTTTGTTCTTTAATTCTTCTAAGTTTTTGTTCTTAATTCTTCTAGGTCTTTGTTAAACATTTCTTGCATCTTCTTGATCTTTGCCTCCATTCTTTTTCCTAGGTACTGGATCATCTTCACTATCATTATTCTGAATTCTTTTTCTGGAAGGTTGCCTATCTCCACTTCATTTAGTTGTTTTTCTGGGGTTTTGTCTTGTTCTTTCATCTGGTACAATGTCCTCTGCCTTTTCATTTTGTCTGTCTTTCTGTGAATGTGGTTTTCCTTCCACAGGCTGCAGAATTATATTTCTTCTTGCTTCTCCTGTGAAGACCAATTTGTTGACGCTTCAGTTCAATTCATCAAGTGATGGATTCATTTCATTTTTAGCACATCTCCTTCAGCAAGATCTGCAATGCATACTGTTGCCATAGCAGTAGTAAACATTTTTATGGAAACTACAAAACAAACTGAAGAAAACGTATCACTTGCCATTGAAAGAGCAATAGAACACAGTGCAACTGAGTTTACAGGATACATCAGTAAGTATGAAATAATTTTATACGACGATTACCTGAAGAACTATCTACTTTTCACAAATTTTTCTATTATATGTTTGAAGGGGGCCAGAAGCACTGAATAATTGAATCCACGGACATCTCCCAGTTTCCTTTGAATCTGTCCTTTCTTCCTCCCTCCGTTTCCCCTGTCATTTGGCTTCTGCTCCTTTATCACCATCCCCCAAGTCATCAGACTGACTAGTTTGTTCCTCTTCTTGGAAGGCAGTCTTGGACAAATAGCCTCTGGACCAGGAAAGATGAAGAAAGGAGAAACAAGAGGGCTGTATACCAAGTTTTAGCTTTCCGAATGCTATAGAAAGTTTTATCTATACTGTTTCCCCTTTAGGCCGACACAACCCCCCCCACAGGACAGCTGTTAACAATTCATTTTTACTGTGTTACAAACACCCCAAATCTTAGTGGCCTGAACAACAACCATTTATTTATTATAACGCTATAATTCTGTGGGTCAGAATTTGGGCTGGGCTTACCTGGGCAGTTCTGCTCGTCTAGGCGGGGCTCGGCTGATCTCTGCTTGGCTCACTTAAGCATCGGCCATTAGCTGCCGGGTAGATCAGCTGAGGGCTGACTGATCTAAGATGGCTCAGCTGGACAGTTTGTCTCTGCTCCACATGATCTCCCTTCCTCCAGCAGGTTAGTCCAAAAGGGTTTCAAGAGCAGCAAGAGGGCACATTTCAGTACACAGGTGCTTCTCACTCTCTGCTAATGTTATATTTACAACTGTCCTGACGGCCAAAGCAATTCACATGACAAAGCACAGTGGGGCAGGCCCTACGAAGGGGCATGGACACAGGAAGGCAGGAATAAACTGGCACTATTACTTCAATCACCACAGCAGTCATCAGGAGTTCCTCATCTCAGAGGTGTCCAAGGCCAGCCCTGGGGGCAGCTCTGTGCAACTGGTTCTCAGTCCTGGTTGCCAAACCCAAAGGCCTCTGTTGAGACACAACTTATCTGACTTTTCTGTAACATTTGATACTAGTATCCTCCCATTCCTGAAGTCCTCTTCTCTCTGAACCTCCACTCACCATTCTCCTGATCCCATTCTGCCTTCCTCATCTTTCATTTTGATCCTTCTGCGACTCCTTCTTTAGTCTCTTAAATTTTTGCTTTTTGCTTATTGTAACCTCCATGCCCTAGTTTGCAAAACTTATTTCTCTTTTTGAAAATATAATCAAATTCTGTTCATTTATAGTTTTCTAGCACCTTCTCTCTTTTTCGAGATTTCACAGATGATCACTGTTCTCTCAGGACCTGGAATGTAAATGCTCTGGAATAAAACACTTAAAATTCTATTAGAAAAGATGGGGGTTCCCCTGCACTGTACCCGCTCCATGGGTCCCTTTAGCAATGTCCATTCAACTCTTTTCCATCCAAGTATTATTTCCTGGCAAGACTGGAGAAAAATTGTTCTGAAGCCATTCTGTTTTTCTCATGTCATTCATCAACATTACACCAACCAGGCCTGGCCTTTCCATGAGCGCCTGTAACATGGAAAACATATACACCCTTTCATTCATTTGCCCATTTTTTATTTTTAACCCTTTGCACTTTGTTGTTGGATTTTTGTTGCTGTTGTTGTTTTGGGTTTTGTTTGTGGCAAGCCTGAGCTCATTTGGGACTCTAGACTGTCTCTGTCACACTTTTAATATTCCATCTTTGGTTATGGGATCTTCTTTTTATATTTTGTCTCTCATCTGAGAGCGTCCTTTGCAAACCATGCCAGTTTCTTATATTACCTGGCCCTCTCCCTTTTTTTTTTTTTACAGCTTGTTGGGATCATTTGCAGCTGCACAGTTAGAATTACATTTTCAGAGCTTCTTACTTTCCTGAACTGTTTTCATCTTCCAGAGTCTCATGCCATGGAACTGCACCTTATCCTTTTTGAACATTTCAATATTTACTCTCTCAGTCATACTTCTCTTTCTGGCTGTCACCTGGTCCTTGTCTTCCAAGGGAGTCATCACTTCTACCTGCGAATAAATTTCTCCTCAGGGTCAGAATTTGGTCCACAGTAGCAATTCATGCCGTCAGAACCTCTACCTCCAGAAGATGAAACTGTCAGCAAGGCAAGACAAAAACCTTATCATATGCTCTGCTTTGGGCTGAATGAGACTTCTAGCAAGTGTGAGGAAGTTGAGGATCCCCATCAGCATGGGGACTGACCACTCCAAGTGGTTGTCAGATGAAAATAACCAGTGCATTCTTCAAAATAAAGTTGGGGACCCTTGCAATTCTCTCATTTGGTTCTACTTAGTAACTGCCTTGGTTCTGAGCCCTGGAAGACTTGAAACCATCTGGTCTCAGGGCTGAGAATTGCTCTTTTTTTGGACAACTCTTCTCAGCATCTCTCCACTCTGAGACCAGGCATGTGCTCTTAGGTACATTAACAGATTACCAAATGATGCCAGCTAGAGACGGCCACAGGAGCATGAGCCGCCCAGCACATGGAAGGGAGAGCTCAGAACTTTTAGAGAAAAACACTTTTTCCTGCTCTCTTGCTTCTGCTGCAAAGACAGATTCTCTTTTCTGTGTCAAAAGTTGTAGAATCTCTTTCTCTGGTTTTTATTTAGAGGCATTTTCAAATGGCAGGTAATGAAGGAAGGTTAGTTACAGGTTTGGGATGTTTAGAAGAGAGTAACCACATATCTGTTCTACCTGCTCCTATTCTCTCCCCCTAATCTATTCTCAGATTCATCTTTTTGTCCCTAATGTCTTCCAATCTGCTTCTAGACTAACATTCTTAAAAGATGGCTTTCTTATGCCATGCTTCTGTTCAGAATCTATCAATGGATTCTCAGGCTTGTAGGATAAAAGTCAGTGTCCGTAACCTGACATTGAAACCCTGCTATACCCATGAGTGAACAAAAGAACGATTACTTGCTGAGTATCTTATAGTGGACAATTGCATTTACATTAGTTCATTCAGTTCTCACAACAATCATGTGAAACAAGAATCATTAGCCCATTTCATAGATGGAGGGAACTTGGACCCACCACGCATTAAACATTTGAACAAAAAGCCCACGGCCAATCAACGGTAGAGCCAAGAGTTCTCACTTTTGTTCCTCCTCACCACACTGCCTCTCCCCTGCCCACGTACAACTCCATCACTCCTGGACAAGAATACTTTACTTCTTTTCATGCCTTGTTTACTCCACTTAGACCTTGCCTCTCCTTTGACTGTTCAAGTCTTCCCTATCTTTCAAGACTTAGCCCGATTTCCACGATGTTACCTTTAGCTACCTGAGCCCCTGAATTCCCACTGTACTTAAAGTCTGTATTACAAGTTGCTGGATGCGATTCTCTAAGGGTATAAACAGGTAACTCTCCAAAGATGGGGTCCAAAACTTATGCAGCTATTGTGTCCCTTGTGGAACCTAGCAAAGAGGTAGGTGCAAAAGAGACTTGGAACATCATTGCCTTGCACTGGATTGAATTAATTTTAATTGAATAATATAAGGAAATAGTTATAGAAGAGATCTCCTGGGGAGTTGAATTTCAGAATCTCAGATTTTCATTGGTTGAATCCCAAAATGTGTTAAAAGGCAACAATAACGACAGTGGAATGGGGTGCTTTCACAGGTTACCTTATCCATATTGTCTTGCTAAATATGTCTTTGAATTATTTGTGCCTCTTAGAGCAAGAGCGGTGTGATTATTATGGTTGTGAGAAAGAGAATGGGCAAGATGACTGCACCAGTGGTTTACTATGTCAGTGCAAACCGGGGCTGCTGAGACCGAACCCACAGATCCCCCTGTGTGTTGGTAAGTGTTCCACCTGCTTCTAAATGTTCTTCGTGCCTCCTCCACTCTCTCCTTTTGCATTTGCAAAGTACACACTTTCCTGCTCAAGTTTCCATGTGCATTTCAGAGTCTGAGGGATGTGAATTTTGGCTTTAGTCCTGTGGGCCTGGATAGGGCCTTGGCTGAGAGCTGGTGAGGAGGCCCACATGCCGCTTCACAGGGCGCACGTCAAGTGCAGAGCCACTGAGCACCGCGTTTTACCCAGAAAAAGCAACGTGAAAAAATTGTATTCTGTGATGTGTCACTTTGGTGTTGAAGGGGTTGTTTCTGAAAATTACCCAGAAATCACTCTCTTTTGAAGCTTTGTGTCCTGATGACTGCAACACACAGAACAATAAGCAATGCCTAGTGAAGGACAGCAGGAACTCTACCTGCGTGTGCCTGCCAGACTACAAGGAAGATGATCATGGGATCTGTCAACCGTAAGAGAAATCCCTCCTTCTTCATCTTGTCATAGCTGAAACTAGGCAAAAAGGATAGAGCTTGTCACATATGTATGAGTTTAGGGTCTGGAAGTTGGTTCACTGGCATAAGTTGGTAGGTACAGAGCATCACCATCACCACCACCATCATCATCATCAGTTTTTGAACATTCTCCGTGTGCTGGGAACCACAGCAGGTAATGCTTCTCATACAACAACAGTCAGGAATGTATTTATTCCCCATTTTCAGGTGAGGAAACTGAAGCTCGGAGAATATAAGTGACACGTCCCCACTCACAGGGCAGCAAATAAATGGCCGAGCCAGGTGGTCTCGCAGCCCGAGGGGGCCCCACTAAGCTCCATGCCTCTGGGACTCGGCTTCACCCAAACTGCTGAATCCTCCTGGCGCTCAGAAGATGGAGCGTTCAGTTGGTAGCAAATGGAACCACACGGGATTGTGTAACCCGTCAACCTTCCAGAGTGCCGTGAAAGACACTCACCTGGAAGAATGGGAGCGTAAGGAAGAAAAGAGAGAGAGGAGACGGAACGGGGAGGAGAGAATGAAAGAAAGGTGCAAGGAAGACGTGGAGGTGGGGTGGGAACTCTGACCTGCTCCCACAAGGCTCCTTACCATGGTCTCCTACTCCTTGTATTTTAGGTGTGCGTTTGGCTACAGCGGAGTTGATTGTGAAGACCGTGAGTAGAAGAGTCTTGCTTTGTTAATAAGCTTCTAAGAAACAGACATTGACCGCATTCAAAATTCTGTTCAGTCCCCCAAAGTCTCTGGTTTGTTTCATAAAGAGAGAGAAAAATCTACCTGGAGTTTGTCTTCTGGGTCAGGCCACTCCATGCTCACCCTTAGGTTGTGGGCAGAGCCTCTCTGTTATGGGAAATAATAGAACTCAGCCCAAGAGATGGGCTGATGTCTCTGCACTTGTCCCAGGCCAAAGAAGTTTGTCCCAACATTATATTCATTTCCTACATTAGATTAAATATGCATTGTCTGCTACTAAAAAGGATAAAGACCAGTATATTCCAAAACTGTTTATGTCCACAGTAGAGCAGAACTAGAAACCAGATATTCAAATACTCAAATCATCTTTTGGTCTCAGAGCTATTTACTAATTTGGGATGTGTTGTCATAAATTCAGTTGCCTGGTTCCCTCCCAGGCCCTACCCCCACCAGACTGGGACAATACTAACTGTATATTTTAAGTGATTTCATATTTTACATTTTATATAATGAACTAAAAGATCAATGATCCAAGATGAAGGGAATATTCCTGTTAGCCTCCCAGCCAGCCACAAAGTTAGTGATAAGAAATGCTTTTAATTTCTACTGTATTTTGTTGTGAGGCTGGGTTTGCTAAGTCATTTCTTTCTTCTGGGCTTTCAGTGTCTACACCTATAAAATGACAAGTGCGGATCAGATGACCTTTGAGGTTTTTTCCAGACTTAATGGTCCCTGGCATCCTGGTTAGAGGTGGCATATATGGCAGTCACGTAGCAGAAAGGATCAAAGGGATCTAGAGCAGCAATGTCCAATAGAAACGTAACACGAGCTTCAGATTTAATTTCAGATTTTAAAAGCTCTGAGTAAATTTTAAGAAGTAAAGAGGAATAGGTGAAGTTGATTTTAGTAACATTTTATTTCACTCAATATATAGAAAATAATATTTCAATGGGCAATCAGTACAAGGATGATTAATGAGATATTTTACATTTTTTTCATACTATGTGTTTGAAATCTGCTGTGTATGTTAAAATTACACTTACCTGCCACCCCACAGCTGTATTTCAAGAGCACCAAACAAGCAGACCCAGAGGAGAATGGGTGGTAATGAACCTCCAGTCTCTTCCCTCATCAATTCCATCAAGCTCCTCTGTTAGTGACAAATTTAACTCCAACCCAGTTCCCCTAGTTTATCAGCAAAGTCCGTTCTGGCAGGCAGGCAGGCAAACCAGCAGAGGTAAGGAGGTAGTGTGGACCTCCGATGAGATCTCACCCCCCGACAAAGCCCAGGAAGGTCCTGCCACCATGACCTCCTCTGTGCTTATGGACTTCTTTTATCTGGCAAGGTTGCCTCTTTTGATTGGGTTCTGAAGACACAGTTGGGGGTGGGCAGAGAGAGGGCTAAAGGAGGTGAGCCCCCCACCCATCCTGGTCCTGGAAGAGGGTCAGAAAGCAGAGCCCAATTGTCCTCTTGGCCAGGAACCACTGGGAACACACGTACCTGTGCAGTAGACAGTGGGAGTCTGCTTGGGGGAAGCCGTTCCTACTCTTCTCCTTTCCCTTTCAGCATTTCAGCTGATCCTCACGATCGTGGGCACCATTGCTTGCATCCTCATTCTCGGCTTGGTGATCGCATTCATCATCTCAGCGAGGTATGGGATGAAGTGTCCCTTTCCTGGGACACAGTGCCACCTGCATTACACTCTGGTTTCCAAACACGCCCAGCCTTTCCCGGGCAAGAGAAGAAAAGTAAGGCGAGGCCTCTCTAATACCATTGCCCTTTTTGTCTTACCTGAATTTTCTTCTGATTCTATAAGCTACCCATGATCACTGAAGAAAATAGAAAATGTGGAAAGGAGCAGACTAAAAAGTCACCCACACAACCCACCACCCTGAAGCAACCAACATTTTGGCCTACATCCTTCCAGGTTTTTTGCTACTTTTTAAAATGATGTTATATATGTAATTTAGTATCTTTTGTGCTTTAAAATTTTTTTTGTGGAGGTTTGTTTTTGCTTAATACTATAAAGTGACATAGCAACCGTTTTCTGATGTCATTAAAAACTCTTTTGGGAGTTCAGGGGGTTTTTTTTGTTTTTGTTTTTTTGTTTTTTTTGTGGTATGTGGGCCTCTCACTGTTGTGGCCTCTCCCGTTGCGGAGCACAGGCTCCGGATGCGCAGGCTCAGCGGCCATGGCTCACGGGCCCAGCCGCTCCGCGGCATGTGGGATCTTCCCGGACCAGGGCACGAACCCGTGTCCCCTGCATCGGCAGGCGGAACCCCAACCCCTGCGCCACCAGGGAAGCCCCAGAGGGTTTTTTTTGAGCACAAGCCACCCATGTGCTTGGCCCTGCAATAAACCTTTATCTGCTCAAAAACAAAACAAAACAAAACACTCTTTTGTTAGCAGTATTTAACTCCATTGATGTTGTCAAATATGATTTTCATTAAGTCACTCCCTTGCCCAGGACCTCGCTGCAAATAGCCTAACGTCCACCTTAACTGAGTCCCCTGGGTTTTAAGTAGAAACATTACCTCTGCATGGCCTTTTCTCAGCTTGTGCCTTAAATGCCCTTCTTAAAAACTTAAGTAGGGTCCATTCATTTATTCTACAAACATTTAGATAAAGTTCCCTCCATTAATAGAGACGGAATACTATCATCTATTCCATTCTAAATGTGCCAAGTGAGGAGCTACTCTGATTTTTTAAAAAAAGCTACTTTTTGAAAATTACCTTTAGCTAATACCTTATATTTTGGCAAAATAGGTTTTTTTGCACTGTAATGCGAGAGGATAGAGTTTACATTACTAAAATATTTTGTTTCTTTTTTTTTCTTCTTTTACTCCATTATGATATTAACTCTTCCCCAGAGACTTGATTATAAGGATGCCAAGCTGGGAACTGAGAACACGACTTTCCCTTTTCCAGGGGTGGGGGTGTGGGGGACAGGACATTCGACTCTGGAGCAAGGCTGCTTCCTCCACAGTGGACCGGCTCACTGCCCCAGTCTCCAGGGTCCTCAGGGACTGTGATAGAGCTTGTGCCCCTTGAGAGCCTCGGTTCTCGGTTCCCCTTCCTGCTGCAGAGCCCTGTTTGCTCTTTGCTCAGCCACACATGGATGACTCTTGGGAGCTCTCCAAGAATTATACTTTCTTGCCCATTCCAAAGGGAAGGAAGCCTTTTGTCAGTTACCTTAGATGGGAGTGCTGTCACAGGGCAGGAACTCCGTGGCGGGCTGGGCTGACCATCAGGGTCACCAGGTGAGTGGGTCTTCCTTTCTGATGTTCCAGTGTCTGAGAGTCACCCCAGGACTGCCCTGTGGCCATGATGGATGCCTCTGGCCCCACTACCCATATTCTAACAGGGCAGGACTGTTGCTGCAGGCCAGAAGGAGAGAAGGGTCATGATCAGAGTTAATTGGGGGACAGGTGCCTCCCTCACCTGCAGGTCCATCCACTTGGCTTTGAATGCCTACACTTGAGGTCCTTGAGGGCCCACAGAACAACGTGGGAAACTCCTATTTCTCCTTAAGACCTTTATGCCTTGAACTCATTTTGTTCACGGAGGTGCTTCTGTAGACATTGACTTTGCCTGAATGAAAAATTGTACCACAAATCATCGTTTTCTTTGACTTTTATTACCATTTCCATAAATAATTCAAAAGCACACTGAAAAATACTAACATTATTAGCAAAATGTAAATGGGACTGGAGGAATTAGATGGTAACGTTGGATCAGGGTTAACGTTCTGGTTTTGATGGTTACATGGAGCTTATGAGGAGACTTAGGGAATCTACACTGAATGAAGTAATGACGTATTACCAGTAATGGACATCAGGTCTGCAGCTTATTCTTAAATGGTTCAGAAATGTTGACAGTCGGGGAATCTGGGTGATAGATGTATGGGAGCTCTGTGTAATTTTTCTTGTTTTTGGTAACTTACATGTAAATTTGAAATTATTTCAAAAATTCAAAACATTTTGAAGAAAAAATATTAACTTTTGCTTCAAGGAACTTGCTGCCATTGTCAGACCCTAATTCTTGTTACTGATTACAGTTCAAAGAACAAAAGGAGGAATGTGGAAGAACAGAACTTGATTGAGGACAATTTTCAAAATCTGCAACTGCGGAATACCGGCTTTAGCAATCTAGGAGCAGACGGGAGGATCTTCCCTAAGATCAACGTGAACCTGCCCAGAGAGAGTGAGCCACAGAATCCCTACGTAGTCCCGGGCGGTATACCCCGCGCACACTATTAGGTGAGTCTTTGCATGCTTTCTGTTTGCCTTTGCAGAGTGAAATGCCCCAGGGCCGACTTGGGACCTGGCTGTTGTATCATCAGCAGCCCTGGCTGCCCAGTAGACTTTTTTTTTAATCGAAAGCTATTGAAAGTAACCACCACTTGGTCCCTAACACTGACCATCTATGTGACTAGACACACCACTTAATTTATCTGTTCATCTATTTCCTCAGCTCTAAAAAAGGAATCTTAATTCACATGCCCTTAAGGTCTCCTTAAATGATATGTTTCTTGGGATACAACTCCAGTGGTTGTGATGACAATTCCCAGACTGTTGAAGGGCCTAGGACCTAGGGCAGGCCTGGGGAGGACTGTTGGATGTAAACATGGTTCTGTTTACGTGGATCCTTTCCAGCCAGCCCACATGAAGGCAGATCTCTCCTTTCCTCCCCGCCCCACCCCAGACCACAAGGCCACCCGATCAATTTCTAAAGCGACAAGGCAAGTGAGGCCGATAATATTTTCTTTCCCTTGGGAGGACTTTCAAGGCAAGTAGCTTGTCCTTGTTAGATTTGTTTTGGAGAATCGTAGCTGGCATTGCTCAGTGTGACCAAATGAAATACTGAAAGGAGAAAGCCTGTCAGAGAGGACTCCCTTGGGGAGGAGTGACAAGACAGAAGGGAGAGGAAAAGTGGCCAGAGAAGAGAGAGGGGGAAGAAGAGAGGAAAGGAGAGAAATGACTTGTTTAAAAGAGGAAGAGTGGGGAGAAAGGGAAAGAAGGAGGGGTGAGGTATCCCCAGGACAGAAGAAAAATAAAGAGGCTGAAAGAGAGGGGGGACCCGGGAGGGTGGTAGAGGGGCCGGGGAAGGGGAGCACAGTATCCCCACTCCCCGTGTGTGAGCGTTGCTTCTGCAGGCGGCCCAGGTGAGCGGGTCATCCTTTGAGGATCTTAACGCACTTTGAATATTCTGGGAAAATCTGACTTATTTTTAGTTTGAAATCCCACGGTTGATTTTACGTATCAGCTTTCCTTCAGTCATGGAATCTAAGTGTTCCATGCGTGCACGAAGGGATGACTTGCACAAAATGCGCCGTGTGGGGTCGGACACAGGGTCTAGCCAGCAAGAGCCGAGATGGACCTCTCTTTGGTCCTACCTGAGGTGAACCTTAACCATGGAACTGATTTCAAACCTCCCTTTCCCCACAGTGGAGCCCTTACTTCAAGTATAACCTCTGAAGAAAGCCCTTTAGTGGCTGAGCAGGCATGGGATTTAGAATCAGACAGACCTGGGTTCACAGCCTGGCCCTTCCTGCTACGAGCTGTGTGATCTCAGACAAGTTATTTGACTTCTCTGGGTTTGTTTTCTCATCTGTGAAATGGTTAAAATGAAGCCTACCTCAGAGGGTAAATATCAAATAAGCCAAAATGCATAAAGAACACAGCACGATGGGTTCTAATTTGAATAATAGTATTCAAATTGTATTAATTACAATAATGTTAATCACTTATGAATCTAAATTTTCTCATATGTTTCTGTTGGAATACTTCTTTTCTAAGAGTTTTTTCCCCCTCTCTTTCTCTCTCTCTCGTTTTGTCTAGAACGGTAAAAATTTGGAACCATCCATGGCCCCTCAACCCAACGTATGAGCTTTTATTTTGAGTGTTTCAAAGACTGATGGAGAAGGGAGCAGCCATGAAGGTCTGGCCTTTGGTATTTCTCTTCCATCCAGCCTCTCTGAATGGAAGTTGTGACTGTTTGCAATGAATACAGCTTGTTTGCTAACTAAGTACCTATGAAATTAAATGCACATAGATGCTATTAGTAAGCATCCATACTTAAGATAGTTGATTTGCTCCGATCAGTACAATAGTTAGGTTTTTTTTTTTTCCTGGCTGTGCAACAGTAATCATTCTATCTATCTAGAGGGAAGCTCCCCAGGATTTTTCACTCCTGAAAGAGTCTAGAAGAGTGTTGCTTTGAGTTGATACCCTGTAGATAAGTGACGTATTCTGGGAGACTCTTACACATCAGCTGTGGAGGTCCCAGGAGATGGGAGGACATACCATCCTTGAAGATGCTGAGGTTCATTCTCTGGCAAGTTAAAACAGGGAAGCTCCTTCTTTTCCTCAAATGTAGGGATTTCATTACCCTTGAACTGCCAGGAACTTGTGACCTGTGTTCAAATCAAGAGGACAGATAAAAAGAGACAGGTCTCTTAGCTTTTTGGGAGCAGTTACTGGCAATCCAGGGCCTTCTTAATGTCAACTAGAAGGCCTGAACTAGAAATGTCCTCTGCAGGGGTACGTTCTAGAGGGTTTGAAATGCCGGTGGGTAGGGGAGTCAGTGGGGAAAAATGTGACCAGGAGAAGGAGGAACAGAGGTAGAAGGAAGCTGGGCTGGAGGCTGAGTAAGGGAGAAGGTACCCAGGGCCCACCTTCATCCTCAGATTCCCCTCCTCAATGAGCAAATGGGCATTTCCTCTAATTCGTGCCCTACCCAAGATTTAGAACCTAGGAGAGGATGTGAAGACAGAGCCCCCAGAGCAAGAGCTTGAAGTCACTTTGAAATTGTAGACATTCTGACTGGCTCCTGGTGAGAGAGGGAGCTTGGGCTCTGGATCCAAACGTTCAGCCTCGTGATACAGACTCCAGAGGTATTCCACCAAAGCCTCAGCCTTCCCTGGGGACAGAGCCTTAGCCGTGGTCACGAACACACACACACAGCTAAGAATGGGGACAGCCACCTCCAGCACAGGCTTTCTTTAATGTTAGTAGTATCCTTGTTTATGTCTAATGTCTGGTCTCTTTGCAAGTTATTTTTATTTGTTGTTATTATTTGTTCTTGACTGTTAACTATAAGCAGTAACAAATAAAGTGTCTTTAATAGATGGTCCTCCCTTGTGTTTGGGACTTTGGGTGATGCACATAGCAGTTAAGTTTCACTTTCAATAGCAAACATGACACATGGTAAACCGAATTGATTAACATCTGCTCATTAGGGGCTGCTGGATTACCCAAGGTAATTTTTTTTTGTCATGGAATAGACATTTTTGGCTGCTTCCTCAGGCGTATCCCACAACTCTTCCATTTTGAAGCAACCAAGCATTTTGGGTGGGATTGATCCGACCCCTAGCTCCAAATGTAGGCCTTGGTTGGCCCAAGCCAATCAGTGGAATCCCATGCCGGCTTGCCAGTGATTGACTTAGCAAGCACATGGCACAAGTGGATATGATTAGAATAAATCTCAGATGTTGGTAGGAGGCTTGGAGGAGGAGAAACTCGTCGTTCTGGAGAGCGGGGTTGAGGAGGTGAGGCCTCGAACTGCTTCAGTTTTGCTGAGCTGACACATAGAGGAGGGCAAAGCTGAGAGAACCATGGAAGAATGGAGCTGGTGCTCTGATCAGACCATCCCTGAAGGCTCTGGACTTTACCGTTAGGACAGTTTGAGTAGTTGCTTCTGTTTTTGCAGGTGGAAGCATCCTCACTGATACAGCTTGTGATTACTCTTGTGTTCTCAAGGCTAGCTGGTGAACATAATAAAAGAAACTCGTATGACCTATTAATGCCCACAGTAAAAATATTAGTCAGCAATCAATAGGTTAACAGAATTAATGAAGACATAACTTAAAATTGGCTGACCACTGTAACTTGACATCACAGTCTCTAGTTCTGACCTGCATGTTACCTCCTTTACATTTGAAGATGATTCTGGATTTAGTGCTAAAAGTAGGCTATTTGAACCTCTTTTCTTTCTTTTTTTTAAAAAAATTTTTTATTTATTTATTTATTTGGTTGCACCGGGTCTTAGTTGCAGCAGGTGGGCTCCTTAGTTGCGGCTCACTGGCTCCTTAGTTGTGGCATGCAAAGTTTTAGTTGCAGCATGCCTGTGGGATCTAGTTCCCTGACCAGGGATCGAACCCGGGCCCCCTGCACTGGGAGCGCAGTGTCTTATCCACTGCGCCTCCAGGGAAGTCCCTGAACCTCTTTTCTAAAGAGTCCCACCTCTCTCGTGGCCCTCTGCACTACACCATGTCAGTTTCCATCACTGCTCAAAGGTCCTGGGCCATACAGAACTCTGGGCTTCATGGACCAGAGTACATCCATTCTTGGGTGAATTTCATTGCTATTGTTTGAATAAAAATAATGCTCCAAATATGTATATGTGTAATATTTATGAAAATGGCTTTTGTCTCCAAAGTTGCTTTTGATCTTACATAATAGAACGTGTAATTCATTTGTTTCCGCTCACTGGGACCTTTGCAAAGGTTTTCTAACTGACTGCCCTGCAACCTCACAGGCCTGTCAGAATGAACTTTCTAAGATGTGAATCTGATCATGATATTCCCTTGCTTAAGGCTTTCAGGGGTTCTCCACTGAGAGAATCAAGCTCAGAGATTCAAGCCAGACTCTTTGTGGCTCAAGTGCTCCAGAGTTGCCTCTCCTCCCCCGTCCCCACTCCCACTACCCCCGCAGTGCTCTAACACTTGCATACCTGCTGTTCCCTAAACATGCCACCTCCTCCTACAGCCATTTTTTTGGAATTTATTTTATTTTTTTTATACAGCAGGTTCTTATTAGTTATCTATTTTATACTACCTCCATTTTTTTGCCTGTGCTGTGCCCTGCACTTGAAATGCCCCTTTCCTTCAACTGCCTAATAAACACCTCCAACTGTCTAGATCAGCTAAAACACCATCTCTTCTGACTTTCAAATCCTCCCCTTCTCCACACAGCGCTCTCAAGCAGAAGTATCGCCTCTCTCGTGTCAGCTGGGTCCTGGAACTCATTTCCCTGGTAAAGAGGTCCTGCATGGTAAGTCTGTGTTTCCTTCTCACCCAGCACAATGCCTGGCATAGAATATTAAATAGTTATGAAACAGTATAAAGCAGGACTCTTCCAGCTCAATCTTGAAGGGTGTGTTCATTATCTTGATGGTGGTGAAGGTTACCACGGTTATAGCAAAACTTAAATTACAAACTTTACATATGTACAGTTTATTGTATATATACCTCAATTGAGCTGTTTTTTTTTTTAAAGTGGAGTGTGGACACTCCTGTGGGAGCCTCTCTGACCTTGAGGGAGGCATCCTCTAATCACTGCCCTCAGACAGCACAGGAGCACATACATGTCATTCTGCTGATCTCTGCTTCAGCCTGAAGGCTCTCTGAGGTCAACGCTGGGTAAAACCAGCTGGGGATGGACCATTGCCCCGACAGCAGAAGGTCTCGGCTGTACACTGGAGTCACTTGAGAAGATTTAAAAATCACTGATGCCTGGTCCCATCCCAGAGCGCTTCGTTGGTCTAGAGCATCCGGCTGGGTTAAGCTCCTCAAGTGATTCGAATGCGCGGGGGAGTTTGAGAATCACTACTCTCAACCAGCGGCTTGGCTCCTTGAGGTCAAGCCCCAGATCACATCATTTCCCATTCCTTCCCCAGAGATTCTAGAAACCAGGAATCTATTATGCATAAGAAGCTTCAGTGGTCTCTGAGCTTCCTTATGGAGGAGGAGGTCAATCGTCCAGGTGGCATCAACACCAAAACAGCTTGAAACTTAAATCTTTGGGGCAATTTTACCCCTGAACTACCCACCACCCTCTTCCTTCTTCCTAGCCGCTGGGCAAATTCTGCAGCCAGTAGGTGGTGCTGTCTCCTATGGCTTGCAAAAACCCGACTTCCAGTGGGACAGTTGTTTTAAAAGCCTTGTTGGAAATCATTCACTTTTAATGCAACAATTCTAAATAATTCCACCTTGACTTTTTCTCGGTCTCTTCATTCCTTGCTCTTGTGCCAGGGAAACATGAATGTTATCAGTTCACTCTTGTTGCCCATTTGCATAATTTTTACTGGATCATTAGAATCATACATTGTTTCTTTCCAGTGGCCCTAGAATAACTTAAGAATTGAAGTAATGTTAATGTCATCTTAATGATGCATAAAATTTGGTACAATTATTCAGATAATCAATGTTTTATTTAATGGCTTTCCAAAATAAAAAAGAAGATAAATCAATTTGCATTGAAAAATTCATCATTTTAAGTTTAAAAAAAATGCCACCAGTGGGAGATTTCTAAGATCATCAGCGTTTATGAGGTGATCAAGGTCTGGCTGGATGTTTTAGAGAATGAGGTTGGGAAGAGCCCTGGGGCACAGTATGGGGAGCTTTTCTTCAACCTCCAGGTTGTGACATGTGCACACTTTTATTCAAAGACAAAGCTTGGAGCAAACCACAAAGGCTTCATTATTCCTGCAGGCTCAGTAACATTTTCTGAGCCCACAATCAGAACATGTGGTCTAATAAAAGAATCCTCTCCTGCTTCCAGATGACAGCCAGTTTGAAAAAACAACAATAATAATAGTTAATATATTATGGAGTATTTAATATAGGCCAGGCACAATTCTTCCTTTCATTCTCACAATAATTGTGAAGTAATACTATTATTACCCTTGTTCAATAGTTGGGGAAATGGAGGCAAGAAACTTGCCCAAAGTTTTATGGGTAGTAATTAGCACAGCCCTCTGTCATTTAATGCTAAAATATTAACGTATGTAGGATATTTCGATGGTTCGTAGAGACGATGAGACATATATTTGAAACTGAGAGTGTCCTATGTTTACTAGGCCTGGTGCCAGATCTTCCTGGAGTGTATAGGTTAATGGGCCTTTATTACCCAAAATGAAAAATTCTGTCCTTACGTCATTGTTCAGATTTCAGAACATATTCTCTCCATTAAAGTAATTCATCTAAAATCATCTGCAAAATGCCTGCTGTGCATTACCGATGGCCCCAGCTGTGGCTGTGGCTTCCCTCTCTGTTTGGGTGCGGGGCCTCCAGTTTCTCTCTATTGAAAAGTCTCTCTATTCTCTCTCTGCCCGGCTGTGGTATCCTGCCCATATGTGGTGACAGAGGAATCCTTGAGGCTTCTTTCCTTATGCTGGAAACAATAACCTCCTGACAGGGTCCAAGGTCCCGCTGGGTTGACACTGAACACCTCCAACCCCCACCCCTGCTTAGTGCCACCTTTATCAGCCAGTGCTTCTCTGCTCCTGAGCTTCTGGAGAAAAACCCTCTGTCTTATTTCTCTGGTATGTAGAAGGTCCTCAACAAAACAAGAAAGAATGAAGGCCCTATTTCAGTGAAGTAACATCCTCGAGCAAGGAATATCCTGAACTATGGAAGCAAAGAATAGAATTAGGGCAAAACAAGAGAAGTCTCCAGATTATAATAGGGTCGATTGTCCAAATGTCTATTTGTAATGTCACTTTTGAGGTATTTTGTTTTTAAACTTAGTCCATAACAGAAAGCCTCTCTTAGCCAGCCCTAACCAACCAGCTTTACCATTTTCTCGAGAGGAATTAACTTATACAATACCTTCTAAGTTGTACGTAATTCTTATTCCATAATAGAATGTCTATCATTTTAAACTAATCTTTTAAAATTTTCTATTGTTATTATTCTAAGTCTCAAGCTTAAAACAAGACACACACCCCAGAAGGGTCAACACAAATAGACATTTGGACAGCGGACTGCATTATAGTCCAGAGACGTCTGTCCTTGCTCCTGCGTGCTCCTCAGGAGCCCTCTGCTCTCCTCTACGTGGCGATCCAGGCTCCTTCCTGCTACGGCTTCCTCATTTTGAACATGTTTCTCAAGGTCACACTGTACTCATCTGTATCAATCTACTGGAAAGGGAAAAAGCATGGAGGATCAGGCAAGAGAGATCTTTATGGGTCAGGTCTGGTGTTAATGCCTCTCATTTTTTCCCACATCACATTGGTTTAGAACTTAGCCACATAACTACACCCAACACACCCAGGGAGACAGAGGAATATAGGAGAGCTCCATGTCCAGGAAGACCAGGAAATGGGTGCTTTGTGAACAGCTATCCCGTCTCTGGTCCTCTCCCTCCCTCTCCCTTACAACATGATGTCACCCTTCAAGATTCTGCATAAATATCACAATCCCATCCCTAACCTAGAGCAGTACCTAGCACAGAGTATACACTCAATAAATATTTGTTAAAAAAATGAGGCATTCCACAAATACTTTGTTTTAAATTTATTTTATTGAAGTATAGTTGATTTACAATGTTGGGTTAGTGTCTGCTGTACAGCAAACCGATTCAGTTATACATATACATATATATTCTTTTTCATATTCTTTTCCATTATGGTTTGTTACAGGATATTGAATATATTAATAGTTCCCTATGCTATACAGTAGGACTTTGTTGTTTATCCCACAGATACTTAAGCGTCTACTCTCTTAATTCTCAATTAAGTCAGAGAGTCAGTTGTGCCATAAGCAAGTAATTTCAAATTCAACTCATCTGATAGAGGAAGGACCAAGCCCTTTGAGAACATGGAGGAAGACATTCTATGAAAATCAGTTCTGGAAGGCTTGAGCTGGGTATGGAAAGAGGAGTCAAGTTTACTAGCTGGAAAGAGCAGGAACCATGACCATCTATGGAGAAGAAACACGACGTGCAAAGGTGAGAATGTGTTTGTGAGGATGCGTGTTGGGGCCAGGCTCTGAAGGGCCTTGTGTGTTGCATAATCATCTGATTCCTGGTGTGCTGAACCTTCAGTTATACCAACGATGTGCCCTACCTGCTTTTTCTGAAGAGAAGGCTGAACAGCTATACCTAATAAGGCATTCACTCAGGTGCTGCCTGCTTGTGTGGAGACAGTTGCAATGCCCTCCCTGGTCTCCTTGGAAGAAGGGAGCCCAGCTATCTCAAGTTATAGTTTGCAGGTATCCTGCTTTGGGTCTGGCTTGGCTTTGTCTTTCAGCTACACTTGGAAAACATGATTGGGGTGCCCTAGTCTGGGGAGTCACAGATCTCCACAGCTAACTACACTTCAGCCTACTGACCTAAGGGTAAAAGGCCCTGCGTTTGCTGTTAATTGTGGTTTGGGGATGAATGTTACAAGGGTAGCTATAAAGCACGGGGCTCCATGTAATGAAAGGTCCACTGTGCCCCTGGATGGCCACCCTATATAACATAACATGACTCAGAAGAAGAGTGGGTCAAAGCTGTCACCCTAAGAAATCAGGTGGGGACCCAATTTAGGAAGTACAAGCCAGATTCAATAAATAGTTATTAAATGCCTACTGTGTGCCAGGTATTTTCAGATGTATTTGCTAATTTAACCTGCATGTAAATATTTTCTGAAATGATCACAAATAAGACCAATTATGAGAAAACATTGCACTTTTGAAAATATTAAGATATACTTCTTTTAAGTACACTCGAATTAAGACTATGTCATAGTCATAGTGAAGATCAGAGTTCCATTCAAAATGAGGCAGCTGTGATAGAACAGAAAGAACTGTGGACCTTGGGGTCAGGAGATCTTGGCTCTATCACTTATCCCTTCTCTAAGCCCCAGCGTCCAAATGGGGAGAATGAGGTATGTTTTACAGCATTGATTTGTCCTGTAAATACCTGACTGAACTATAAATACTTGGCTGGACTCCATTCTCTCTGAGTGTGGGGACTTTTTGAACTGTGCTTGTCTTTGTGAGGAACTCGGAAACTATACTCCTAGAGTTATATTACAAAATATGATGGCTTCTAAGCTGGGGAGGGGCCTACACCTGAGCAACGAGGCTCTTAGCTCCTGCACCTGAGCTGACTGCTATGCTAGACTGAGAGCAGAACTCCCATGAGATGAACTCTCAATGCTGCCAGGCTGGCCAGCTGTGGTTCCTCCCTACATTGTCTTGACTTTTAAAGCCAAATGTGGCCTCTAGAAGGCTTGTGAGTCTGAATATTGAGTTGACCCTCGGAGGAACCTCTGGTGGGTATTGCAGGCATCATGTTTTATTGTATCGTCTCTGAAATGTTGGAGCGGATAGTGGCCTATCTCCAGTGAGGCTGGGGAAGTGGAAACTACCAAAGAAGGAACTTAGGTTACATGGAATGAAGAACTCGCTGTGATTGATGATTAAATAATCAGAGTAGATTAGCCAGGGAGGTGACGGAGGCTCCTTGGGACATCCCTTAAAGAGGTGAAATGGTCATTTTCAGAGTCTACTCCCAAGACAGGCCCTCACAATCTTCCCACGTAGTGAATGTGTTCAACCCAGTCCTGTATCCTATTAAAGGGCAGTAGTTTTCTGAAGGACAATTTTTAGTTGGTAGAACAGGTTATGTAAACCAGAGCCTGCTGCCAAGTGCCAAATGCATTTGAGTTCACAAGCAGTAATTATAGAGCCAGCTCCGGCATGGACCAGATCCTTTGCTTTCCAGCTGAGCGAACTGAGGTCCAGAGAGGGGCAGGTAATTGCATGGCTGCTCAGCTAGTTGATAGCACTGAGGACCGGAACTGAATTCTTCGGAGTCCAGATTTATAGTTTTCCTCCACCAGCAATTAAATATGAAGAGCTATGGTCTACAAAAGGTGCGGTAGCTCCTGTACACAGGCTGAAGTTGGGTCCCGGGCTGGAGGCTTTTTGCAGGCCTGTTGGCCCTTGACTTCTGCAGACCTGGTCCTTCAGCAAGCTGCTCAGCTTCCACCCCCCCATCACACCCCCAAACCTGGCCCCCAGAAAGGGGTAAGGGTCAGAAGCTTGTCCTACCTTTTGAAAAGCTGTTGAATTCCTAGCTCCAGCGTTGTCTGAAGGACCACTGATAAGAGCTAAGACAAGACAGAAGAGAAAGGCAAGATGAAAGTGAGGGGTGACACGGAGGGGATTGTAGGTGAAAAGGAGGATTAAAAAAAAGTGGGGGCTTCCCTGGTGGCGCAGTGGTTAAGAATCCGCCTGCCAATGCAGGGGACATGGGTTCGAGCCCCAGTCCGGGAAGATCCCACATGCCGCGGAGCGGCTAGGCCCGTGCACCACAACTACTGAGTCTGCGCGTCTGGAGCCTGTGTTCCGCAACGGGAGAGGCCGCAACAGGGAGAGGCCCGCGCACCGCGATGAAGAGTGGCCCCCACTCGCCGCAACTGGAGAAAGCCCTCGCACAGAAACGAAGACCCAACGCAGCCAAAAATAAATAAATAAATTTATTAAAAAAAAAAAAAGTGGTGCTCAAGTGGCCGAGGGCAGAATGCTAGCTCAGCCTCCAAGAGCATTCCCAAGTTCCCGCCGCTTCCTTCTGCTCTTCAGATATCTCCATCCTTGCCAGCGTCTATGGTGTTCACTTCCCTCTATCCCATCACACTCCCCTCATTCTGTGGCATTTCTTCCCAGGCCACATCTGCATGGACCATACCTGTTCTGTGCTCCTTCCCCATTCCCTACTCACTCGTTTCCTGGTATTTATGCTAGAAGTCTCTAGATATGATTAAAAAGGGGTATGTGTGTGTGAGTGTGTCTGTGTACTTGTCTTCATTCATTGTACTTTTTAGTTAAATAACTGGAAAAGCATCTGTGCCCTTTAGGTGGTGTAAGATAACTTCTAGGAAAAGAGAAACAAATTGTAATGGCTTTGCCAGAGTGGAAAAGGGGCATTTAGAGGAAGACTCTAGCAGTCTCCTCTGGGTCTAAGCTCTACAGACAATTTTAAAGAAAAGTTTTCTAAAAAGGAAAAAAAAAAAAAAAAGGAAAACATATGCCAAAATTCATTGAAAAATATCACAACTTTTACTGTAATTTTATTAATGGACACTGTTTTAAAATATTTCAGTTCATGAAAGCTGGAAAACATATATTCCATCCAGAATATATAATCTTAAAAATATTTTCAAAACTAACCTTTGAAAAATGGTTACAGAAAGATATAATTCATGAGCGTTTTCAAAATTGATAATTCTATGAATAGAGAGGTTGAAAGCACATGACTTATTTATCGAGGGTGTGCTAGCTGCTCCATAAATAAGGTTAAAATGTTTGTATGTGCTTCTTAGCTTCAGAGAAATGGTACATTTCTATGACTTACATTTGTACATTAAAAGCAACAACAACAAAGAGAAACACCTTTCCTCATTGTTGAAAATTTCCATCGAGACTTGTTTTGTATTCCGTCTCTCAATATGAAATTCCACCTGTCTCAGCTGTGGCATGACCACGATGTCCATGCTTAACCCCAAAATAAACAAACAAAAATTGCTGAGAGATCTACTATATGCCAGTTAACATAATAGGCTATTTTCACCAAAATGGAACCTGCTGTGCTCATCATGGCCTGTCATCTGCCCATCTCCTGTGTTCATCCATTATGTGGATGGTGCCTTTAGGTCTGTCCTTGGCCGTCCTGTATGGGCTGCAAACTCTGAGGGCTGTCATGGGGAGTATTTTTTCCTAACCAACACCGTGTCACATAGGGGGAGAAAAACCTATACAGAACATTTTCCTATAAAAAAGAATATAATTTTATATTTTTAAAATAAAAAGTTAGGGAGTTCCCTGGTGGCCCGGTGGTTAGGATTCCAGGCTTTCACTGCCGTGGCCCAGGTTCAATCCCAGTCAAAGACTGAGATCCCACAAGCCGTGCAGTGTGGCCAAAAAAAAAAGTGAAAATTAACATTAAAGAAAATTGTATACATGTTTCATAGCCCTATCAATTGCTGCAAAAGAATTTTATAATATTCCGTCATCAGGGTCATTCATTTCTGGCACTGTGACAAACCCCAGGCATGACTATTAAAAGCAGAGTAAATTAAGAATATTACCTAAACTAAGGTGAATACTATAGGGTTGTCGTCTTTTCCCCCTCCAACTTTTTTTTCCCTGCATATTACATTGCAACTCTATATCAGTAAAATATTCTTGACCTGGATTAGAGATTGAATTGCACAATATGACGACTCATCATGGGAGTGAATTAGCATGTAAATCTGACTTATGAAATAGAAAAGTTTTAACTAATCCGATTTCAAGTTTTTTTTAAATTATGGTAAAATACACATAACACAAAAGTTACCATTTTAATAATTTTTAAGTGTACAGGTCAGTGGCATTAAGTATTCTCACAGTGTTGTGCAAACATCACCATGATCCATTTTCAGAACTTTTCCATTATCCCAAACTGAAACTCTGTACCCATTAACTAATAACTTCCTGTTTGCCCCTCTGTCCGGCCCCTGGTAACCTCTTTTATCCTTTCTGACTCTATGAATTTGCTTATACATAGAATCATACAATATTTGTCCTTTTGTGTCTTGCTTATTTCACTTGCATAATGTTTTCAGGGTTCGTATGTGTTGTAACATGTGTCAGTATTTAATTCCTTTTGAAGACTGGATAATATCCCATTGTAGGTACATACTGCATTTTATTTATCCATTCGTCTGTTGATGGATATTCGAGCTATTTCCACCTTTTGGTGACTGTGAATAATGCCACTATGAATGTGGGTGTATAACCATCTGTTTGAGGCCTGCTTTCAATTCTTTTGGGAGTTGCGAGATGGAGTTTGTGCATCATATGGTAATTCTATATTTAACTTTTTGAGGAATTAATCTTATTTTAAAACTAATAAGAAACATAAACTTCCTCTGGGTTATCTGTGTTCAAACCTTGAGACACAAACTCAATGCAACCAGCAGCCTCCTTGGGGCCCAGAAGCTCAGCAATGATCAGAAATGGGATGCTGTGGAGGCAGCCACAAAGGGAACTGTTTCAGTGGCTGTGGGAAGCACCGATGGAGGCCATCAGTGCACGCTGACTTTGCCAGTCAGAGGAAGTCAAAGCATTTAAAAGACACTTCCACTCTCCAGCTTAGTACAAAGAATGAAGGATGATGGGACAAGAAAAAGCCACAAACCAGAAAACAAAAGCTTGGGAGGAATTAGAAGAGCCGTCTATCATCTCCAGCCTAGTTCCAAGATAATGGAATGTGGAAGAATGTTGTCATCACTTGGGATTCTGCTGTTTTTGGCAGGTCTGGGCAGGTTGGAAACCGCCAGGTGGGACAGGAGGAGGGCAGATTGGGTTGCAGCACTTTCCAGGTGCAGTCCAGGTAAACAGGGGTGTGTGTTGGGTCTGAACAGTAAAGCGCCATGTTGGGCTGGGGAAGGTGATGCACAGATCAGACAACACAGGGCCTAAACTTAGAGGATGCTTGATAAATGCAAGATTTGTTTGTCCTTATCAATGCAATATTTACCCAGTTTCTGCAACTTAACTTTCCTTGCATCTAATCCATCCATCACATCCCTACCAGAAAAATCTTAAAATCACCACTTGGCACTGACACCTCCCAGTTCAAACTCTTTCACCGGCTGCCCATTAGTTATAATCATTGCCTCTCAAGCTTGGATAAAAGTAGCCCCAAGGCCATTCTGCTGAGGCAGAAAGACCCAAGATAAACCTGGGGCAGCCCCTGCAGCACAAAGTTTACTGGAAAATGTTTGGGGACAAGCATAACTCTTACATAAGAATGAACATGGGGAATATTTAGAGTACGATGACACTTCCATGGAGTTTAAGCATAAAACACTGTCCTTCAAGTGGAATTTGGAGCTTGGCCTCTATGCACACGATGCCACAAGGATAAGTTCATTTTCTCTGGCAGTAGGGCACCACCCTGGTAGAGTGTGGGGTGGGAGTGCACAGTTAAACTCCAGCTCCCTAATCTGGGCAGTTAGAACTAATTGCCCACTCAGAGCCGTCTTGCCAACTGGTTCCTGATGTGCAAAGTTCAGATCACTTTGCTCTTTACTGCTTACTGCTTCTGTTTTTAGTTGAAGCATTCTGAACTTTTGGATAATGCATCCAGCTCTGTCACTTCTCCTGGCAAGTTAACCCCTTTGTGCCTCAGTTTTCTCATCTGGATAACAGTAGGGTTGTGGGGAGGATTTCGTGAATTAACAAGGTAAGTATTTACATTTCAGTGCCTGACTAGCTGTGTGCTTTCTGTACTGTACGTGTTAGGCATCCTACTATTATTTCCTTCTATTGGTACATGAAGGCTGCCTCTTCTGCTGCTGCCTATAAACCATTCCAGTCTTAACCCACTCATCGTGGCCCAGCCCAAGCCCACCTGGTCCTTTGCACGTGCTGTTAGAGGAAGCTCCCCACCCCCGCCCCTTACAGTCAATTTTAGAACCAGCTCAGGTGTAAAGGATAAGGTGAAAACCTGAGCATCTGTTCTTCAGTTTATTTGTTCGGCTTCACGGAAACCGCCAGCGTATCGACATAAGAAAAACGCAGAATAGTGACATATTGGCTAGTCTCGAATCCGCGTAAAGGGCAAAACTTTAATGAGGGAGGGAAAAGTGCGTTTTGTGTGTGTCTCCACGCCCCACGTGCCCTCACTTCCCCACAGAGCACGTCGCCTCGCGGTAACACTCGCCGGTGCCTCCGTCCCTCCGGCGAGCACGGCTTCGAGAGGACTAGACTGCCACGGCACGATTCCCCGCTCCCCGCCCCGGACCCGCTCTCTCTCCTTAAATCCAGCAACCCCAAGTATAATCTCGGCTCGCCCGTGGAGCGTGCCCCTCCCCCTTCCCGTAGCTGCTAGGGAAGCCGGGCCAGACGCTACCCCAGGATTTCGACCCCTGCCCGGGCCGCCAGGTGCGCCGGAAGCAACTTCCACCTGGATGCCCTCGGCCTCCAGTGCTGGCCGGTCCCCGGGAGGGGCGGAGCTCGGCCCGCCCCGCCTCGCCGTAAGCTGACCTTGTGGCAGCCAGGCGGGGGCCGGGACAGGGAGAGAAGGGGAGGAGTAAGGAGAGGAGGAAAGTGGAGCCCCGCGGGCCGGAGGGAGGAAGAAAAGGGAAGGGGCGGAGGCGACGGGCGCAGTGTACCGGCGCGCGGGGGAGCCTCAGCCCGTGGTGCGTGCAGGAGCCGGAGTCCTCCCTGCACAGAGCCGCCCGCCGGGACCGTCCCGAGCGGCGACACCCCGGGCGACCCGGCCGGGGAGCCGGCGCAGCGGCGGCCCCGGGACTCGGCGGCAAGCGCTGCGGGAGGGATGGTGGCGGCGGGGCGCGGGCCAGCGCAGCCGCCCCCGCCTCCCGCCAGGCCGCGGCCCCCGGCCCCCCGCCCCCGCGCCCCGGCCGCACGTCCCCGCGGAGTCCGCCGCCCGCGCCGCAGCTGAGCCGGGCGCCCCACCATGCCGCGGGCCCCCGCGCCCCTGTACGCCTGCCTCCTCGGGCTCTGCACGCTCGTGCCCCGGCTCCCAGGTAAGCCGTGCCGCTGGCGGTGCAAAGAAACTTTGTGGCGCACGGAGCCGCCCTTGGCGTCTCGGAGGGGCAGGGCCCCGGGCCGTTGTCTGAAGGTGGGAGGCATCCTCGGGGCACTCCCAGGTGGCGAGCCGCTGGGGACGGCCCGGTGGGGGGCTTCCGAACTGCGTGCGCCACCCCGCGCGCGGCCCGCCGCAGCCCCGCAGGGCGGTCGTCGGCCTCCAGTCCCCTCCCGGGCGAGGAGGAGCCTTCCTGAGTAAACAGCCCTGCCCGTCTGCTGACCTAGCCCGCGAGCGCCCGCGCCCATTGCGCGGGGAGGGCCGCCGCCAGCCCCGCGTCGGGATCTGGGCTCTGCACTCCCGGCACAAAGCGGCCCTTGTGGCCGGCCGGGGGCGGCGGGCTGCTGGGAGGCGCCGAGTGATGCCACCGGTACCCTGGTCCCGGGGAGACGAAGGGCAGCTGGAGGCGCGTGACCCGGAGTCTTCGCTGGAGCCAAAGCGTGGGGGCCAGGGCTACTACTCCCGAGGGCTAGTCTCCTGGAAACGCGGGTGTTCAGGCCCTCGTAGCGAATCCTAGAGTTTCACCGCGCCTAGGCCAGCCGCTTTCCTTTAAAGATGTAACCCCCTCTTTCCTCCCCCAAGCCCTCGCATACCCGAGGGGAGACCCGCGTCCCAAACCACAGCCCCACCTGGGAACCAAGCCCCAGCTGGAACATCCCAATCTGATTCCTTCTGCCTGGCTTTATCCCGGAGTTTACAAACACCCCGTGCAGCACACTCCCTTAATTCTGGAGGATTGATTCTGGAACGGAGGGCAGGGGGTGTGCAGTTGCAGTTGCACTTGCGCGATACTGCCCGGGGTCGGCGGATGCGTGAGGAGCCCTCAGTTACCTGCTTTAAGTTTTCGGAGTTGGGAGGGGGCTGGATGTGGCAGTTGGGAGGCCACAGCGGAGGGATGCTCTGTTGGGCGCTGGGGCTGCCAGGCAGATGAGCTACCGCCATCCCATCCCCCCTCCCCCAAACGCAGGAAGCTCCAAACTTTCTCCTTTCCCGTAGGAGATAATTGTGTTGGGGTGCTCGATTCACTTTCAAGCCCGAGATTCTTGATTGCTCTCGTGAAGCAAATGTCTGGCTGCGAGGGAGGGAAGGACTGTCCCCTGCCGTGTCTCATTTACATGAAGGCAGTGGAGGTTTCTGTCTGAGAGAGAGGAGAGGTCTAGGCAAACAAAAACTTTCTTCAGGGCCTAATTCAAACTTATTACTGTAGCAGGTTTCTTTTTTCACTCCAGAGCTTGGGGTAGATCACCGGTTTCCAAACACCCAACTGGCAACCAGTGCCCATTGCTGATGTTTTCATGGGTCCCCAGGGAAAGGCAAAGAGAAGGATGTATCTTGTGTCACACACAGGAGTATATCATTGCCAACAGCCCCCTGCTTCCCAAGGACTGTCCTTTAATTTGAAATTATGTCTTTTTTATTTTTGGTGGGAAAACTTTTTAATAATTTGTAATGATAATAGAGAGTGGTTTTCATTGAGCAAAAGAAAAAATCTGGCAATCCTATATACGTTCTACCTTCTCTTTTTGTTTTCTTTTTAAATCATAATGATCCTAATAATCTGTGAAATCCAAAAGTTTGGGAACTGCTGAAGGAGATGACTTCTTAGTTTCCTTACAGTTTGACATTCTGATTCTAGTAAAACCTTAAATACTTCCAGTTGCAAATAATTCTTTCAATACATTATTTTCCATTTGCGTTGTGATTTCTGTTTTTCAAAGTTTGTATACATCTTTCATCTGTGTGTTTAATCCAGCAGGAAATAGATTTCTAATTTAAGGGGGCGCACTTCAAACAAGTCCCTGGCAGGCTGACAGCCCCCATCCCAGGGTTATCTGCTCTCCTTATTATCCCCTTGCCGAGGGCCTCCAGACAGGACCCGAAGATATGGCCTTCCCACATAACCAGGGAAGGGTTTCTCTGGGGTGAGGCCCTTGATCTTTGCTAAGAAGGAGGGAGGAGCGTGGCACTGATCGGGCTGCGGACCTGGAGTCATGTTTGCTATCATTGTTTATTAAAAGGAAAAAAAATCAAATGTTCTTCTGGTGAATGTCCTGCACGTTAGAATGCTGGAAATCCTAGGAGAGCCCTTTATCCTATTTACTGCACTCCTCTTGGCAGCACTCCCTCCCCCCATGATTCCGTGGTCTATGCTGGGGCTGTTGGAATTTGGCCTTGGGTTTGCAGCCCTCCTCAGGTAACCAGGCAAAGGTTCAGAAATGCAAACAGGGGGTTTGGTGTGTCGGCTGCTGTTTACCCTAGGTATTTACACTTTAGCGCCATCATCCTTGAATTAGGGGGACTTTCAATAAAGGGGATTGAGGCAGAAGAGGGCAGGGCCTAATTAGCTCTAATTAGTATTCCTCTCCTGCTTGTTCTCCATGCTTATTTAGCTACTGAGGCAACGGAGAATTAAAATATCTAAGTAGTTGGCAGAAGGCCCTTCGTGCCTGCCTACCCTGGTAACTACTTTTTCTCCTCCAGCGAGCTCATGGAGACGTTCTGAGAAGTTTTAACATCGTGTGGGACGATTACACAGTACTTAAACGATGGTGCCCCTTTCACGTGGCGGTGTGCAGCTGTGTTAATGGGGTGGGGTCGCTTCACAGGTATTTTCAGTTGGTCGGGGCGGAGGGCTGTGGTGTGTTTTCTTTCTTTCTAGTTGGAATGGGAGTAACGGCCTTTCTAAATGTAAAGGAACACTTTACTTATAGGTGCCCATTTGTTGGTGAGGCTGCTGCTTCTATTGAAGGCAGGGTTCGATTACTGGGCCACATGGTGAAAAGTTTGCTCCCAGACAGGCCTTGACACCTCCCCTGTGGCGGATGCTTGAAGCAGGGCTGTAGAGTGCCCCTCCCCACCTCCAGGCTAGTTCCCTACCCCACTGCCCCCCAGAGTTTTTCAGAGATGGTTGCTTGTCTCTTGTAGAGTTATTCTCAACTCTCGCTCAGAGTGATCCTGTTAAAACTCAAGTCAGATCGTGTCGCTCTGCTTCAAACCCTCCAGTGGCTTCCGGAAGTCTTGCCAGTGCCCTGCCAGGCTCTCCATGAACGCCCCCTGCCCCCCGTGCCTCTCACCACTTCCCCTCATGCACTTCAGTCCAGCACCGAGGGCCTCGTTGTCTTCGAGCTCAGCTGCAGGCCTTCCCTCTGCCTGGAATGCTCTCCCTGCAGATCTCTGCACGGCGGGCCGCCTCCACACCCCCCAAGACCCCCCAGCCTTTTCTCAGTGTCTCCAGCTCAGCCAGAGCTGCAGCCTCCTGCCCCACATTCTTCCCGTCTCCTTGCCTTCCTTGATTTTTCTCCCTAGCACTTAGCACCATCTAATGTACTTCCTTATCTGGAGTATCGTCCATCTTCTCTTCTGAGCATTGTGCCCCTCACCAGGATGTAAGCTCCGTGAGGGCAGGGAGCTGTGTCCGTTCTATTTGACACTGTATCCTCTGTGCCTAGAACAGTGCCTGACTCATACTTGTTGAATGAATGGATGAACACGAGTCTTGGTACTGTGTGTGTGTGTTGGAGGCGGAGTGTCCCGTCCTCACCTCCTTGCCTCCTCCTACAACTCGCTTTGAGGTCAGGGACTATGCATGTAACTTATTAGGAGGAAACGTTCATTGTTGTGAGGGAGAGAACTCATTTGAGTGTGTCAAGATTTTTTGAGCTGGAATCTATGATAGAGGCCGTTTAGTCCACCCCTGGAATTGTTTGCAGGAAGATGCCGAGGCCAGGAAAGGTTAAATGACTTGTAGCCAATAAGTGACAGAACAAGTACTTGGATCTTTCGTGCCAGGAAAGCCTTTTCCTCAGCCCATGACTCCAGCCCAAATGTCCCGTCCTCTGTGAAGCCTTGTCTGCATCCCTCAGATGGAGCAGAGTTGGCCTCTCCTTCCCTTGCTCTCATAGCATATTGTCTGGTAGAGAGACTGGGGGCTGCCTCATCTGCTACATGGTGAATTGCCGGGTCTCACTTACCTTTAGGTCCCTGATACGGACACAATGATTCGTACTCAGTTGAGTCCTCCCGCCCGGCCACTCCTACCATGGTTTCAATGACCTTAAAACCCTCAACTTCCTAAACATGTAAAACAATTTTAGTTACAGAAAAATTGAGAAGGTCGTATAGAGAGCTCCCGTATGCCCCACTTCCGGTTTTGCCTATTATATTTACATCTCGCATTCATATGGCATATTTGTTACAATGAATGAACCACATCAATATGTTATAATTAACGAAAATCCGGGGCTCCTTAGTTGCGGCATGTGGGATCTAGCTCCCTGACCAGGGATCGAATCCACATCCCCTGCATTGGAAGGCAGATTCTTAACCACTGTGCCACCAGGGAAGTCCCCAGTTGTCTTTTTAAAAATAAATTTTGGAATAGGTAATATATTCACATACTTTTTAAAAGCATAACAAGTGTAGGGTGAGAGACCTCTTTTCCCTGCTTGTTGCCCGTTAGTCTGGGGCATTGCCCCCGCCCCCTTCCCTGCTCAGACCATCCCTGTCAGTTTCTTATGGATCCACAGTGTTTTCTGTACATTTGTTACAAACCTCCCTCCCCCAGTTTTATTGAAAGGCAGCACTAAACACACTGTTCTGTACCTTGCCTTTTCTGTTAGCTTAGCGATAAGTGTATCCGAGTGAGCTTCATATCAGTGTGCAGGGAGTAGGGAGCATGCACATTCTTTTTTAAAGCCACGTAGTATTCTAGTATTTGACTTGGTGTTTTAAAAAAAACAAGTCATATCTGTAAAGCCGACGTTGTTGCGTGTTTTTGCAGATGTCTGCTGTTCAGAAAGGCAGTAAAGATATAAACAAGACAGATCCTTCCTAGGGCGTATTTACACTTCATGGTAACATCTTTAGACTGATGACTCTTTAATTGCTAGAATCAGCACTGGAAAGACTTTGTCACATGTGGGGATTGTGGTTCAGGGCATGTTGGAAGAGGCACTCCAGTGCCTTACCACTCCCCCCCCCCAAACAAGAATGATGAAATGTTTTTATTTTCTGTTGTCTTGAAAACAATGAGTAAAATGTAATTCGGGATTGTGTTTCTCTCACCTAGCTGGAGGAGGGTGCAGGCAGGAAGGGATGGATTAGGAGAAACATTTCACGCATCTTGAAGGAAGAATCGGCCGGACATGGCGGCTGCCTGGATGTGACTGATGACAGGCAAGGATGAGTCAATGAGTTTGGGAAGGAGACAGTGTTTTCAGATGATGGTTTGCAGTAAACCCCTGGCTTCAGAGACATTAAGGGCTGCAGGCAGTTGACATTGAGCTGGAATGGTCACTGTGCAAACAGTAACCAAGAAAAGTTGTGGCCACTGTCTGGGCTGCTAGCATCTATTACCATGACCTAGACACAACACTCTGACATTTGTGAACTGCAGCTGTTCTAACGTTTTTTTCATTGCTTCCTTCCTTTCAAAATGCTATTGGTGCCAAGTGACTCATCCAGCCAAATCTAAGCTTACTGAAATATTAATAGGTGGAAAGAGGAGAGATGCCAGAGGGAGTAAGGCTGGCACCGTGGCTCATATCAGCACACAGTCTATGCTTCTGGTTCCCTGAGTTCCTGGCTGCTACCTGGTCCCTGGCAGACTGTGAGCTCCTGGGGAGCAAGGCCTGGGTCATTCATCTCTGTATCTCTAGCATCCCCTAGTCCAGTGCTTGGCGTTTGGGACATGCTTAGAACAGGGTTTCTTGAATTTTAATTTGTCCCAACAGCAACCTAATTTTATTTTTATATTTAAAATAAATTTTTAATTTTTATACGATTGTAAAAGGTTACTTTCTATTTACAGTTACTACAAATTATAGCAATGTGATTTTAGAGGAATCATTTTGAGTGCAGGGAAACTACTATATTGCATGTGAATATGTAAGAGTAACAGAAGCAATTAAGCATGACAAATATTTTATAGTTGTTCAGTATGTTTTCATACCAGATGCCTGTCACATCCCTGGAGCCTCTTCAGGATTACGTCCAAGGTCTTTCGGGCTGACAAAGCAGAAGACCAGAGCCCAGTCTGATGTGGGTCAGAACGGAGGAGCCCTTAATGCTGTGAACCTGAGACCCCCGACCCAAGGTCCCAGAGCTCAGTGATGAGGCCCTGCTATTTAGAAAGTGGTGTTTGTGAATTTATGTTGATTAGGGCAGAGACATAAATGAGACATCCAATCTCAAATTCCTTTCTGACTGAGGGCCCGTTGGACTTCTCTCCTCCAGAGGACCCTGGAGCTCACTGGTCACATGGCCTGCGTCTGGGGTGGTGCAGGGATCCCCAGGCAGGTACCCTACGTGGGCACTTGCCGACCAGTGCCCCTTCTGTTTTTTTTTTTTTTTTTTTTGTGGTATGCGGGCCTCTCCCACTGCAGAGCACAGGCTCCGGACGGGCCGCTCCGCAGCATGTGGGATCTTCCCGGACCAGGGCACAAACCCGTGTCCCCTGCATTGGCAGGCAGACTTTCAACCACTGCGCCACCAGGGAAGCCCCAGTGCCCCCTTCTGACCTCTTACTTGTAGACTGGGCTCCTTCTTTCAAGTCACTCTTGTTTACAACTGTAAAATGAGGTGACTTGACGAGCTCATGCTAAAGCATTTCTAGCTCCAGGGTTCTGCAATTCCATTATTTTTATAGAAATGATTTTATACATCAAAGCAAATGACATGCCACAAGGGCCTGAGTGTGTATTTGATAAGGTTGAGGAGAGCAGAAGAAAAGTCACTTTCATTCTAGTTTTGATTTTTTTCACTCCCTCAGATAGTGGTTTCTGACAGGTAAGGAGATTTTTTTTTTTTTTCAGTTATCCACATCTATTTATTTAATGTCAATACTTCAAGCTAAGTATTCTGGGGAATATTTTTTTTTTTAATTGAAGTATAGTTGATTTACAATGTTGTGTTTATTTCTGCTGTACAGCAAAGTGATTCAGGTAAGGAGATTAGACCAAAACATTGAACTGGCATTTTGAAACTTTTCCTGCCGTCATTCTCTTTTTTAAAAGGCTTTTTTATTTTATTTTGTTTTGTTTTATTTTATTTATTTATTTATTATCCCTCCCCTCCCCCCTTATCCCTCGGTAACTATAAGTTTATTTTCTACATCTGTAACTCTATTTCTGTTTTGTAGATAAGTTCATTTGTAGCCTTTTTTTAGATTCCACATATAAGCGATATCATATGATGTCTTTCTCTGTCTGACTGACTTTACTCAGTATGACAATCTCTAGGACCATCCATGTTGCTGCAAATGGCATTATTTAAAAGGTGTTTTAAAAAGTGCCTATCTGAACGTCTCCAAGTGAGTGGATTCATTTTAAAATGGGAAAGGAGGTTGTCAAGGCGGACAGGAGGCAGGCAAGCCCAACTTCCCTGTGGGCTGGATTCTGAGACCTTCTTGGTGAGTGTTTGGGACCTGGAAAGGACTCTACCTCCTGAAATGAGGCGTGCACGGTGGTTGGTCCCAGCTTGTTTCTTCTGGAAAATGTGTTCTGAGTCCAGTACTGCACCCAGGAGGTCCTGCTGTAGGCCTGGCTGTGAGATTGTGGTCCCCCAGCTCCAGGGGTATGAGGCAGGGGCCCCAACAGGGCGATGGCTGGTGGGGAGGGTTCAGGTTGAGGTCTCTGGCTGGGGAAAACCATCCTTCTCACCCTCTGTGGGCTCCCAAAACTGCCCTGCCTTTCCTCCTAGCACCTCAGGTTCCATCCCAGCTGCCATTCTTATCCCAAATGGTATTTGTTCCCTCTAGTGTGGGGTGACACAGTGCAGCTTCCTGCGTCACCCACTTTCTGAGGATTTTCACTGCTAGTGACAAAGAAGAAGCAGAGAGTTAAAATGAGCAAATTAGGGAAATGTTACAGTTTTAAGATGTCTTACAACCAATATTGTTATGTTGTTTTGTGGAGCTAGGGAATAGTCTCCGCCTCCCGGTGTTTTCTCCTCCACTCTCTCTTGTTAATCTCGTTGACTTTTTTTTTTTCCCCTTTATGGTCTGAGCCCTTCTTCCTGGGGCTGGTGGCCCTGGGTTTTTCTTTTTTCTATTTATCTGCTGTGCCCCTAGGCAGTAACCAGAAGAGACCAGTGGGTCTGTTAGTGCTGTGAGGACCAAATAAAGTTATTTCTGTTCAGAGAAAAACCAACCAGTTCTGCTCTTGGTCAAAAGAAATCTGTCGGGGATGTTTCAGAAAGGAAGAAAAAGAACTGGATGCTAAGTTTCACCAAGGATGTCTTTGCTGTTGGGGGTGGGAGCTGGAGGCGGGGGTAGAGTGAGGTAGGGAGGTGGGCGAGGAGAGGGGACAAGGGCTTTAACCTCAGTACCACAGTGGAGCCTGCCTCGGGAGGCCCCTCCCCATATGAACGGCACAGGGACGGGGGTGGAGGAGGTACTGGCCTGGGCTTGAAATAAGTGACTTTTATAGCAATAAAGAAGTTTCCTTGTAATCTTAGTTTCTGATTTTATTTAAAAATCAGGGATGGATTTTGAATTTGATCAAATGCCTTTTTATTACCTCCTGAGGTGGTATGTTTTTTTCTTACTTGACCTACTAGTAGATATATTGAATTAATGGATTTCCCATATCTTAAGCTGACATTGTATTCCTGGGATGTATTCTTTTTTTTTTTTTTGCGGTACGTGGGCCCCTCACTGTTGTGGCCTCTCCCGTTGCGGAGCACAGGCTCCGGACGCGCAGGCTCAGCGGCCATGGCTCACGGGCCAAGCCTCTCCGCGGCATGTGGGATCCTCCCGGACCGGGGCACGAACCTGCGTCCCCTGCATCGGCAGGCGGACTCTCAACCACTGCGCCACCAGGGAAACCCTGGGATGTATTCTTCTTTAAGGGCTGTGCTGGCTTCTTTTGGTACACTGTGGATTTGGTGTGACAGTACCTGATTTAGGATTTTCTTATGCCTGAAGAAGATCGATCGGTTTTTTTTTCTTTCCTTTTTATACTATTTTTGTCATTTTGGCTGGACTAAGTGTAAAGGGGCCTTGTTCCCCCTCAATGAGGCAGGACCTGCTGTGTTACTGGAGAAGGCGGTGGGAACTAAGTGGGTGCAGCAGAAGGAATGGGAGTTGCAAACACAAGTGTGCACGTGGTGGGTGCTTCAAAAACCGTCAGTCTTTAGCTTTGGCCAGTGAGCCTTCACCTGCAGTTAGCACGGGGGCCTTGCACTCCTCGGCCTCACGGAGGTCCCCTGGTAAAAAAAAAAAAGGAAGTGACTCCTCCTCCCGCCCCATTCAAAAGCCTCATTAATAGAGATTACGGCCAGAAACTAATTGGTGCATCTTTATCTTTCTTTGAAGGTCTCAACATATGCACTAGTGGAAGTGCCACCTCTTGTGAAGAATGTCTGCTAATCCACCCAAAATGTGCCTGGTGCTCCAAAGAGGTATGTGGGAGGGGGAGGGGAGGAGTGCTGTGAGGGGGTGGGGGAGGGGTGGGGGAGGGCCTGGGCTGCACCACAGCACACAAGTTGACTGTGCAGAAAGTGTGCAGATTCTGCGAATTGCCTCTTCCTCTTTCTCCCAAGGCGATGACGAAAAGAAAAGCTGCCTTTTTATAAGTTGGGTCTCTAGGTAGTGTTGAATGTTTTAATCCTGTTTGGGGGAAGCAAGGTCTTCCTTCCCTTTTGTGGGGGAACCAGTTATGACTCTTGTATAGTTTTCTGCAATTTGGTAAAAGACCTGAGCTTGTGAAGTGAGTCTGTTGCATAACAATTTAAAACATGCCTGGGTGGGTGGCCTGTTGGTGGACGCCAGTCATTGTGGAGTGGCTGATCTGAGGATGAATAATATGAACTGGCCTCTGTGAAATGATTTTATTTGAAAACAATGGCTGATGTTTCTTCAAATCCTATAGGAAGGGATGTAAGTTTGGGGTGGTGATAGGCATATTGCTATCGTAAAGCAATACAAATACCAGTGCTTGGTGGGCTCATCAGGAAATATTCAATTTCTAACCCTCCTGTCTTGGGGGAAATTTCTGGGTCACTTTTCTAAACTTGTTAGAACCATGGAGCACAAACCGTCTCTGCACTAGTACACCGTTAAAGTTATTCTTAAAAGAACCCAAGATTTGCCATTTGGGCTGCCTCAGCCTCTGCAGTTCAGTGTGCGTGCCTGTCAAGAGGAGCAAGGATGGCTCCTGGGAGGCCAGACCTCATCGCCATGATGCAACTCCAGAAGTCTAGGGACTCCTTTAGCCTCTGATGGCTAAAAACAATCGTGTGGGGACCCCCTACTAGATGCCACACACTTCGTATATCGTATGTCTAATCCGCACGACAGCTCTGTCGGGTGGGTGGCAATACACCCGTTTTACTGATGAAAATCTCAGTCTCAGAGCGGGGAAGTGACTGTTTCAAGGCCACACCATTTTCCAAAGCTAGGGTTTCAGTCTGGCTTTCTGGACTTCCGAGCCCAGGCTCTCTCTTCTAGGCTACGCTGCCTCTTCCATGTGACTCTTCTAGAATTTTTTCTAGTAGAGAGTAAGATTACTAAACAAGCTACTTTGAGAGAGGACTCTTCCCAACATATGAACCCCTCGTATTTGTGCTTAATTGTACTGCCTTTGTTATCAACTTTCTTTAAAACCTTTCACTGGTTCCTTATGACCTGCATGACAAATCCAAGTTCTGTAGCCCCTGCCTGCCTCCCCACCTTCATCCCTTGCTTGCCCCCAAGACTTTAGCCCCAGGGAATGACTTGAAGGTCCCCAGAGAGTCCTGACTGATGAACACCCTCATGGTTTTCCCTGTGCTGCTGCTTCTCCTGCAGGGCCTTCCCGGCTTTCCCCTCCTTTCCCTGACCAACACCTTGTCTTCAGTTTTCAAGAGTTAGTTCAAGGGCTTCCCTGGTGGCGCAGTGGTTAAGAATCCGCCTGCCAATGCAGGGGACACGGGTTCAAGCCTTGGTCCATGAAGATCCCACGTGCCATGGAGCAACTGAGCCCGTGCGCCACAACTACTGAACCTGTGCACCACAACGACTGAAGCCCACGTGCCTAGAGCCCGTGCTCCACAACAAGGGAAGCCACTGCACTGAGAAGCCTGTGCTTCTCACTCAATGAAGAGTAGCCCCTGCTCACTGCAACTAGAGAAAACCCGTGCACAGCAATGAAGACCCAACACAGCCAAAAATTAAAAAAAAAGAAAAAGTTAGTTCAAGACTCATCTACTCCATGAAAACTTCCATGGTTTTCCCCCAGACACATCTGTCTGTCCACCCAACCATCTATCCATCCATCTGTCCACCCAACCATCTATCCATCCATCTGTCCACCCAACCATCTATCTGTCCATCTGTCCAACCATCCATCTGTCCATCCATCCATCCATCTGAAATTAAAATGTAAGCTCCCTCCACCAGAATGTTATGGCAGTGGTTTTATCTGGTTTCCTCACTGCTGCATCCCCCACACCCTGACTGGTGCCTGGCACATAGTAGTTGCTCAGTAAGATTGATGGAAGGATTTCACTGAGTGGCTGTTTATTACGTGTCTGCACGTACAGGCCATGACCACCTCTTTGTCTCCCCTGTAGTCCGTCCTCCTTCAGTCGCACTTATAGCCTCTTATTCTGTGCATTTGTTTTCATGCCTGCTTCCAATTAAATCATCATCTCCTTGAGAATCTTTGTCTTATTCATCTTCAGATCTGGCCAAGAATCTGGCAGGAATTCGTATTTGATAAAAGAAGCCTGCTAAAAAGACATGGAGTTAGAAAACGAAAGTTTAAATCTCAGTTTTACCATGATTTATTGTCACTTTCTTTTTTTTTCTTAAATTTTTTTTTTTTTTTTTTTGCGATACGCGGGCCTCTCACTGCTGTGGCCTCTCCCGTTGCGGAGCACAGGCTCCAGACGCGCAGGCTCAGCGGCCATGGCTCACGGGCCCAGCCGCTCCGCGGCATGTGGGATCCTCCCGGACCAGGGCACGAACCCGTGTCCCCTGCATCGGCAGGCGGACTCTCAACCACTGTGCCACCAGGGAAGCCCTATTGTCACTTTCTTGGTATGTAAAATGAAGATGACAGTTCTCACCCTCCAGCATTTTGGGAGTACAAAATGAGATCAGTTCATGAGAGGGCTTGTGGCTGGGACCGCTAAGTAACCAAGCCTCCTGAACCTTGTCATCTACGGATATCTTCTAGTGGAATGTGGGCAGTGCGATTAGGAAGCCGGGCTGCATTGTCTACTTTAGGTCTCTTCCGTTCCTGTGCTAGTACTTCCCAAGTCTGACGTCCCAATCCTGGTAGTGACTGATGTTATCTCGCGGAGCATATCATTGTCCTGGCCCCACACCTGGGTTCGCTCTGTGCTTATAGCCTCAATCTTGGCTGAAGAACCTCCTGTGCTGCCTGCCTGGGAACGCGGCTTCCCATCCTCTTGGGAGGTGAACTTTCCCCATGGCCTGAGTGTGTTTCAGAGAGCTGGGTTTGGGGCATTCAGGAATAGTTTTGATCAACCCCTGCCTCTTAGCAAGACAGGATAAGTGTGGCCGAGTGCCTTAACAGTGAATCCTGGGACATCAGCACAGAAGTGAGGTTTCTGCCAAGAACACACGACCTGTGTGCGCTGGAGGGCTGGTGCCGAGTGGAGGGCCAGGTCCCTAACTAGTGTGTTCCCGTGGATGCTGATCCGCCGCTAGCCACCCCGTGGCTGCATACCGCCGCAGATTAACCCCGAACACATTCTGTCAGGAGCCCGCCGCGCCAGATCCCACAATGGCTTCCTTATTTATTTGGGGTGGAGGTGGGGACGTCTTGCTCTGCATTTAACACTGCTTGGAGCCTAATTCCATCTCCTCTCCCCAGTCCCCCCTCTCGTCCCTGTATTCTCCCACAGGTGTGGCGTTTGAGTCAGCCAGTGCCCTCACCGCCGCCCCCCCCCGTCTCCACACTTCATGCTGGTTCTGTCTGCCTGGGTCTGCTGCATGGCCCCGTTAACCGGGCTCTCCTGTCTTCATTTTCTAACTGTGGCTTAATTTTCCCTGGTGGCTTTAGACAAGGGGTCCCCAAGCTCTGGGCCACGGACCGGTACTGGTCTGTGGCCTGTTAGGAACCTGGCCGCACAGCAGGAGGTGAGCGGCGGGCCAGCGAGCGAGCGAAGCTTCATCAGCCGCTCCCCATCGCTCGCATTACCGCCTGAGCCATCCCGCCCCCCCCATGGAAAAATTATCTTCCACGAAACCGGTCCCTGGTGCCAAAAAGTCTGGGGACCGCTGCTTTATTTATTTTTTAATGTGTTTGGGGATATTTAAAAAAATTTTATTTATTTTTGGCTGTGTTGGGTCTTCGTTGCTGCGTGCAGGCTTTCTCTAGTTGCGGTGAGCGGGGGCTACTGTTCGTTGTGGTGCGCGGGCTTCTCATTGCGGTGGCTTCTCTTGTTGCGGAGCACGGGCTCTAGGTGTGTGGGCTTCAGTAGTTGCAGCACGCGGGCTCAGTAGTTGCGGCACACGGGCCCTAGAGTGCACGGGCTTCAGTCGTTGCGGCACATGGGCTCAGTAATGGCGCACGGGCTGAGTTGCTCCGCGGCATGTGGAATCTTCCCGGATCAGGGCTCGAACTGTGTCCCTTGCTTTGGCAGGTGGATTCTTAACCACTGTGCCACCAGGGAAGTCCTGGCACCTTTGCTTTAGACCTTACCCTCTGGCTTCAAGACCAGAGTTGCCAGACTCTCCCTTACCCTAGACGAGGAAGTGGAGGGTATGCTGCTGGTCTTTACCACACAGCTCAGCCCCTGTCTCCTGTCCTTCATCACAGCCCTGGGCTGTTCTCGGCCAGCTTGAGCACTCCCTGTGCTGTTTGTACTGCACGGTGTAAAACATACAGCAAACTCTGGCAGCTTATTATCTATTTTGTCCTTCATTTTTTAAAAGTAGACATTTGTCTCTGCTCCAAGAGAGTAAGTCTCACAACCCAGCTAGCTCTGAAGAGCCGTGTGCGGGGAGGAATGCGTGTGAATGCTTTTACGGCAAGGCCTTGGGACAGCCCATGTTATTTCCACTCACATTTTCTCACCTGAAACCAGTTACATCCCTCAGCCTAAGTGCAGTAGGAGCTGGGAGACTTAACCTAGCTGTGTGCTGGGGAGGAAGGGGGAAGGGGCTTTGTGGACCAGCAGCCTGTGCCAGGGGCAGGGAGGCCAGCGTGCTGGACAGAGGACAAGGTTTGGGGAGAAGTGGGCAGGGCTGAAGGACTGGCGTGTGGTCCCCCCGGCCCTGCACGGAAAGAAGGGTTGTGGGAGCCCCGGTGGAGGCAGAGGCAGACAGGGCGATGGCACTCAGGGTTGGGGGTGAGGGAGGCTCTTGAGGTGTGAACGTGAGCCAGCCTGAGGCCATGTTGCTGTGAGTGGTCCAGGCTGCTGTGAAACCAGAGGGAGAAGGACTGGGCAGGCGTGGCCACCCCGTGGAATCCCGCGGAACAAGAACAGGGAGGCCTGGGGCGCTTGGATGGTGGATGTAGGGGCAGATGTGGGAGGAGATGGAGAACCTGGGCCGCGGGGAAGGGTCTTTGCCTTGGAGGTGGACGTGGAGAGAAGGAATGAAGGGGTCAGTAGGACTGGAGGTGGGAATGTGAGGAAGGAGACAGAGTAGAGGCTGGGAAGCAAGACCGGCCGCCTGGGCCTCCTGGGAGATTACCGTGGTGGGGAAAGGAGAGGGAGGGCGCATGACCTGTAGTCTCCTTTGAGCTGGGAAGGAATGAAAAACATAAGCGTCCGCCCCAGCTCACGATAAAATACAGATCTGTGGAGAGCATCTCTCTGCGGTCCTGAAAGAAGCATCTCGGCCTCTTGCAGGTGCTTCGTGAACATTTGTCCAGTGCATTAAGGGAGCTGAGCGGAAGCTGACAGGGATTTCCCCCTCCCCCAGGCAGGCAGGCCACGTGGGGGTGTGTTGATGGTGCACAGAGTTCAGTCTGTCATCCCTTAACCTTCTGCTTCCCTCCCCCGCCCCCTAATCCACAAGGGCTCCATCGAGCCAGTGCCGAAGCCCAGAAAGCAGCTGGCTCCGTGCCTCTGCCCGGCTCTCTGCCTGTTCACCGGTTTGCGACTTCTTCCCCCTCATCCCAGGATCCGGCAGTCTGCCCCCTTTCCTGCTTGGGTTCCTCTTCCCCCAGGCCTGCAGTTTCTCAACTCCTCCACCCTGCTGTTTGTTTCCGCAGCAGGCAGCGAGGCGCCCAGAGGATGCGATGACCAGAGTGGCACAGGCGGACAAACCGAGTGCCCTGGCCACGGTGGCCGTGGGTGCAGGAGGGACGTTTTTGATTAACAAAACGTAGGGGAGTTCAGTGTACAGTGAACAGTAGACCTCATTATATCCTCCGTGTAACAGGCGATGGAGGGAGCAGAGAGGGCCAGGTGGTAACAACTCCGAGCGAGCGCCAGTGTCGGAACAAAAGTAAAAGCCATCTACATTTGGAACGCCTCCCTTTTCTTTCTTGTATTATGACCGCTTAGTGACTAAAAGCCCTGCAAGGTATTTCAAGTTCCCGTGTGCATTCTGTTGCTTCTCTTGGTAACTTGCCTGTCGTGTAGTTACCCTTCCCTCGTGAGCCCTCTGGAGGGTTCGTGACGGTGTTTCTGGAGACCACGGACAGATGCTTCCTTCACGAACTGAAACCTCTTCTGGCACGGAGCCGTAAGCACCTGTGAGCATTTGAGGTGCCCCGTGAGAGCCCATCCTGAAAGTAGTTTCCATTTTTCCGTGTTGAGATGAAGACTCGTACCTGTTTTTCTGCATCAAGTGGCTATTTACCCTCCAAGTTTGATCGGTGGCAGGAAGAGCTCAGCACCTGAGGCAGCAGGGAAATACTAAATTCAGAGGGATGGAGTTTGGGGGCCCAGAGTCAGTTTCCCGCTCTGGAATTCAGCCATGACCTTGGCTGAGAAGAACACTGAGCTTGCTTTCAGAAAGCTGAGGCCGGAGGCACTTACACTTCTCAGGAGAACATACGCGTGGACTTAGGCGTGTGGGCTTCTGATTCCTCCTCTGTAGAAGTGAGGGGCTGGCACCAGATGATGCATCCGAGGTCCCTTCCCCCTGGAACTTGCTGTGTTCTGACACCTGGCAGAGGGTCAGGTGTCAGGTCTCTGGGATCTGAAGGCTCTTAGCACATCAGACTTCAGGGTGTCGCTCATGAGAGGAGGATTTTCTTAATCACGAGCCTTCCTTTCCTCCAAGGGTTTATAATTTGGGGCCTCGGCATTCACTGAATTCGAAGCTTGGACATGGTGGTATCGAGGCCTTGTCTTTATTTATACCATGTGTGAACCTGGAAGGTCATAACTGTCACATTATATGCCCCTGGTCTTTGTGGTTTTGGTTCCTTTCTTTAAATATGCATCCATCCTTATTCAAAATTAAAATATCTGGAGAGGAACTAGAGGAGGGGAATAGAGGGAAAGCCCTTGGGCTGGTGGGGTTACCACTCCCTGCGGGGTCTGCAGTGTTCTCCGTCCCTTTCTTGGGCAGCAAGGGCCTATGCTAGAAGTCAGTCATGGCTATTTTCAGACTGCATGCCGGAGAGACCTTCAACTGTTGTGGGCATCCTTGATTGATATCGAGGTAGCTGCCTGACTCTCAGAAGGTTCTCCAGACCTCCATGCCCAGAGGTGCCTCAGCCAGTGTCTTTGAGGCCCTAAAGACCTGGGACAGTGACAGGACTCAGTAAGTAAAGGCGTCTCAAAGGTTCTCAAGCACATCAGTGAAACCACTGGGGCTTCCCCAGGTAGCAAGCAACTGAACTCTGTGAAACAGGAGAAGGTTGGCAAACCTGATAGAAATGGATGGCCCTGAGGCCAAGTCTGAGTTTGGTATGAGTGCCATAGTAGGCGGTCCCTTGCTGCCTGTGCCGCTGGAGCTGCTGAGAAGTGGGCCCCCCGTACTGTCACATTGCTGAGTGGTAGGCACTTCTGAAGTCATCCTGCAACTGACAGTTTGAATGTTCTCCGTGGTGGTTCTCGTGCTGGCAGCTGGGTGACAGGAGTTCACGGTCTTTCCTGCTGGTGCAGCAAACTTCACGGAAGCCACGTGCATTGGAGTGGAGGGTTGCTACCACCTTGAAGAATGTTACTAAGGAGAATGAAGGGAAAGCTGTTACCAATGAGGGGCATGAAGAGGGCTTTGCTCCTAACATCCTAGAGAATAAAGAAGCCCCAGAGCACAATCAGGAAAGCCAGCTACACAAACAAGGTTGTAATTGGCACTCTGTGGCTGCCTCTCAGTTCTTCAGGTTTGGGAAGCACGTCCTGGACTTCAAGTCTCCTGAGGAGCCCAGCAGGTACATCTTCCCTGAGCAGCAGGTGGCCCTGTACAAGTCCTGCCTCAGGGACTGGTACTGCCTATCAAAAACGGCCTTTGAGCATATTGACTGGGAAGCTTGGACGAAGTTCATTGCTGGTGAAGGTGTCCAGGCATTAGGGAATGATTTTTGTGTGTGTGTGTGTGTGTGTGTGTGTGTTACGCGGGCCTCTCACTGTTGTGGCCTCTCCCGTTGCGGAGCACAGGCTCCAGATGCGCAGGCTCAGCGGCCATGGCTCACGGGCCCAGCCGCTCCACGGCATGTGGGATCTTCCTGGACTGGGGCACGAACCCGTGTCCCCTGCATCGGCAGGTGGACTCTCAACCACTGCGCCACCAGGGAAGCCCTAGGGAATGATTTTGATGACGTGAATGGCTGAGGCTGTGGTGAGGAATTATGTAGCTGCCTCCTGCTTAGGGTGAAACAGATTGGCTCTGTGACCTAGTCTATTCTGGAATGCAGGCTGCTTCAGACCAAGGGGAGGGCCGTTAGGGGTTTCCATCGCCCCCGGGAGACTGAAGATGCTTTCCTCAGCCTGGTGGGGTGGGGGAGGGGATGTGCACTGGTCTGGTGGAGACAGGTGCACTTTGACAATCGGAACTGGGTGGAGGACAGCCAGCTCCGTGGAATTGGGGGAGCTGGCAGCAAGGCCAGCATGCTGGCAAGAAGTTGAGAAATTCTCTAGCCATGTACGCTCTGAGCAGGCGAACCCCTAAGCCCTTTCAGCTCTGGACAGCTAATTCACCCTGTACTTCACACAGCTCAAGACAGCAGTCTCATACCTGTAAGGCCCTCAGGAAGTTACCTCTCCTTTCTGCTATTCCTGGGAGGTTTTTACTGCTTCCTCAGAGCCAAGCTAGACTGTTCGGAACCCAGTTTAGAAACCTCAGCTTTGGAATCTTGTAATTTCTACAATAATCATTGTTCTCACCCTGTTCCACAAGTGTCTGTGGAGCCATTTATATTTACGGTGCAGTCCCGAGGTTGTTGACATGCAAGATCTCCCGTCATGTCAAGAGTTCAATAGACAAAATTAAAAAAAAAAATTCAGGTATAAGCAAACGAAAAACCAAAATCACAGAGGCCCAGAACAACACATCTGGTTTTACTTAAAAATACTGCAGCGTCTTCTTGACTTCTTGGTCTTGAACCTTGCAAAGGCCCCAGTGGGCACTGACTGGTCTTGGGGCATCCTAGACCATGATGAAGGGGGGAGGGGAGTCCCTCTGCGGTCAGCGGACTCTTGACTCATCTGAGGCGCTTTGGCAAAGTGTTTACAGTGGCGGGAGGAAGAGGGAGCATCTAACTCCTCCAGCCATTGCTCCAGTGCAACCAGCTGGAAGAGGGGATCTTCTTCTCTACATCCAGCAGTGAATGGGTTTGCTTTGCCATTGAAAACCCCCTTACAGGAAAACAATCACTGCTTACAGGTATCCTACTTTCTAACAAAGTATATAATTTCATTTTAAAGTAAATGGCCCAAACTCCTAGTGCCCCAGACTAGGGTGGGTCATCCTGGTGCACAGCCTTCTCCTAAATCCAACTGAAGAAAAGAAAGATTTTTCTTATCAATGTGGCTTTATTGTTTAAACAACAGTAAAGAGAAAAAGAAAAATATCATTTTATTCCCTCTCCCCTAGCACCTCAACTATCTTAATTTTTAATTTTTCTTTGGCATCCTGATGCAGATACCACTCTATTTTCTGATTTTTTTCCCTTAATGTTTTGAAATTTCTGCTTAGTCTTCATAACTATTTGTGATGGCTGTACCATCTATTGAGGTGATAAACCATGTTTTCCTTCTGGTTTAGGGATTTTGGCTCAAGTTTATGATTGTGCTATTCTGAGGAACATGCAGTATATATCTTATAGAGTTTTGCTTTCCTTTTGATAATTTTCTGGTGATAAATTCCTAGGAGGGGACCAAGGGCTCAAAAGGTACCGCATCGCTCTCCAGAATGGTTGTGCCTGCATATGCTAGATGAGGGAACAGCTCAGAAGTTAACTCTTGCTTGTCTGAGTGATGACTACTTGGCCACTTATATGGTATCTTTCAAAAATTTTTAGTGATGCAACTTTTGACCATATCAGTTATTTTCTCCTGCTTATCGTGTAGACAGGCACATTTTTTTAAAGGAGCGTTTTTGACCATTAAAATAACGAGACCAAACATTTTTACCGTGCGTGTTTACACCTTGCAAAATGCTTTCACATCCGACACCTCACTTAATCCTCATGATGCTTGGTGAGGCACTTGGCGGAGTTTTTGTTTTGTCCACTTTTAGGAAATGGAATGTAGAGGGTCTCAGGTCGCAGGGTGGTGATGAGACTACAGCCTGAGGTGTCCTGGAGCTGCTCTGACCGCCTCCTGCCCTCTTCCCCTGTTTCCACACCTCCAGGACTTCGGCAGCCTGCGGTCGGTCACCTCCCGGTGCGACTTCAAGGCAAACCTGGTCAGGAACGGCTGTGGCGGCGAGTTTGAGAGTCCGGTCAGCAGCACCCAGGTCCTTCGGAGCCTGCCTCTCAGCAGCAAGGGCTCCAGCCCCGCGGGGTCAGACGTCATCCAGATGACGCCGCAGGAGGTCACGGTGAACCTGCGGCCCGGTGAGTGCCCTTGGGGTGGACCTGTTCAAGATGGTGGAAAGATGAGCCGGGCCAGGGAGGGGGCAGTGGTGAGGTGTGGCCCAGACCCCAGGAAGCAGAGTCCAGGGCCTTTGGGGATGATCAGAGTATCTTTGCTATTTTAAAAAATTGTGAAATATATGTAACGTACCATTTAGCATTTTAACCATTTCTAAGTGTGTAGTTCAGTGGCGTTAAGTATACTCACCGTGTTGTCTAGCCATCACCACTCTCCATTTCCAGAACTGTTTTCTTATCCCAAACTGAAACTCTGTACCAATTAGACACTAACTCCTCACTCCCTCCCCCACCAGCCCCCGGCAACCGCCCTTCCGCTTTCTGTCTCTGTGAATCTGATTACTCCAGGTACCTCATAGAAGTGGACTCATATATATTTGTCCGTCTCATCCATGACGTAGCACGTGCCAGTATTTCCTTCCTTTTCAAGCTGAGTAATCCTCCATTGTACGTATAGACACATTTTGTTTATCCGTTCACCCATCGACGGGCTCTTGGATTGTTTCCACCTTTTGACTGCTGTGAATAATGTTCTTGTTTTTCGTGGGAGGATGCTGGTATGTTTACTCCCTAGTTAATGCAAGTTTCTCAGGGAACGTACTACTGCCAGGAGAAAGTATTTTTTCCTGTCAGCAAATTCCATTTGAATCAGTGACATTCTGAAGGGACGAACTTGCAGAGTAGAGATTTTTTTTTTTTGTGACCCTGGAGCCTCTGCCAGCCCTGGAGTTGATTGTGGTATAAGGGAACTGACAGTTTTTGCACACCTACTCTGTGCCTGTTACTTGACCTACCCGAAGGTAGCTGATGTAACTTTACACCTGAGGAGCTGTGTGCTCAAGGGCTCCCGGTCAGAGCAGCGAACCTGACTCAATATCGAGTCTTTGTGGTCGCACAGCTCATGGTTGTTTCTAGCTCACCACTTTTGTGAGGTCCCTTGCGATGTCAAGGGAGGATGTGAATGTGGCCAAATGAGAAAGTATCCCATTGTTGAGAGAAGGCAGCTTTTTTCCCAAATCCCGTTGATTTTTAGCCTTTTCTTCTTTCTCATTGTCTAGGAAACCACTGGCAATAACTATTTCCAGGTGGTTTGTTTAGACAGGGCGGCTGGGTCAGTGGGAAGATGAGGGATCTAGTTGGCCGTCCTAGGTTCTGGTTCTGGCTCTGTGCCTAGCTCAGGGGTCCTGGGCAAGCTGCTCTACTCCTTAGCGTCTCAGGGTCTCTGTCACCTTCATTCCTCACAGCCCTGTTCAGAGGCTTAAATGAGACTTTTTGTATAAATGCACTTGAAGAGCTTTTAATTATTGTTTTCAAAGAGTAATGGCCAAGATGCAGATTTTGGAGTCAGCCACGTCTAGATATGGGTAGAGATTCTCATGTCTCAGAAATGGGTCTAGCACAGCCCTGCACGTCTTAAGCTCTTAGTGTTGCCTGTTCTTCTTGTTGTCATTAGAAAGAACTCTGAGTCACTGTGTATTTGAGAACTGTTGTATTTTGCTTATTGAATTGTCTTGGAAATAAGAAACGGAAGACGGGTGTAAGTGGCGTAGAGCAGCATAAACTGCTGGATGGCCCAGGGATTAGTGCTGGGATTAGCTGAAGTAACTGTTTTCACAAGTCATCTCACTGGAAGGGACACTTCGCCTTTTGTTTAGTGAGATTCCAAGTTGAGAGAGAGAAGGGAGCCCTTACAAAGCTGTGTGAGTGGGTAGAGAAGAGGAAGCTTTCTGTGAGCCAATGTCCGATGGTATCCTCCGGGGGGAAGATGACTGCCTCTCCCTACGTGGAGTCAGGCTCAGGGTCAAGGGCTCTGACCTAGAAGGGGACATAGGCGTTGTTGTAGACTATTAATATATCAGAACACAGTGTATGATAAGAATGGTTACAACTAACATCAAGGGTGTGTTTTCCTTTTTAACCTAACGGCGTAACAGTCACTTCAAGAAAATTCTTAAAGTCCTTCACTTTAACACTATTTTTCATTCTTACTAGATCTTCTGTCTTTGTATATGTGTTCATATTTCTCATATACTAACAATGTATTTATTATTGTATACTGTTTTCACTTAATTTTTGGAAACAAGGACCAAAATTAACACGTCCAGAAGAGTTAGAGTTTGAGGGTCATCAGCGAGGGAGGGTTTTACTTTTGCAACTGCTCATCTAGAATTACTCTGAGCCTGTGGTGCTCTCTCCAAGAAACATTCTTCATGGTGGCAAATCCTTATTCTTTAGGGTAGATTTAATTTAGGGAAGAGTTGGAGGTCAACACAGAATCAGAGATGTCACAGTTTCAATTCCAGTTTTCAAAATCAGAATTCAGGTGTGGCTCTGAGGCAGAGAGACTGTTTGCTTTGACTTATCAACTGGCTTTTAAAACAGCCCCCAAAGAAGTGACTTGATTGAGGGCACCCTCCTTGGGCAGAGTTCTCAAAGTTCTCATGAAGTTTATGCACAATGCTTATTTATGCATGAAGCTTAACGTATACTCGATTAAAGAAAGAAATCAGTCTTATTTGGTATAGTCAAATCTCTCGCTAAGCATTATGATTCAGTTTCCAGTATTGGAAATAAATGGGAAACATGATCCTGTGTTTATACAAAATCGTGATGCGAGTGCTGTGTGCAGCTCTGGTCCTGCGGAAGGTACGGTGATGGAGAGCCCTTTGCTGTGGCCGTCAAGGTGAAGGAGGGGCTGGCTGCCTTGTGAAGACGTACCCAAGCTCTGAGGGCGTTTCAGTCTGTAGAGATGAAGACTTAGGAGGAGATCAGATGATAAGCTGAATTCCTAGAGGTCTAGAACCTTGTGAACATGTTTCTCAAATATAGAAACGCTTGAAGCCAATGATGCCTCTTCACATTTTGAAAATTTCAGTAATTATAAAGAGAAGGACAGTCAAACCGCAGATATTTATTTGGGGAAAGGGGAGAATGGTCTGTTGCCATTAACAACATTTTCAGTTTACCAAGCGGGTACTTACTTCAGGGCAACACCCCCGTGACTCAGGAAGGCATTCAGGTACGTAACGATTGGTTTTTCCATTGTGTATTTTTAGGAACGCTCTCCTGTCTCCTCCTTTGCCCTGCTCCCCAATACCTCATAATAGGTATTTGTTGAATGAAGTGTAGCACTTTACTAGCCTCACGCCAGACTAGTCAAGGACAAGCTTCAGCACAATATGTGAGGTACTTCACCAAGGCAAAGTTGAGTGTTCTGGGATAAGCCTGGAAAAAAAAGAAAGAAAAGTTTTCCTCTACCTTAAGCAGAATTTTTTGTTTTGCTCTGTTTTTTTCTAAGTTGAGCTGTAATTCACATACTGTAAAATTCACCATTTTGACGTATACAATTCAGTGGTTTGTAGTGTACTTGCAAGGTGGTTACAACATCACCACTATCTAATTCCAGAACATTTTCATCACCTCGAAAAGAAACCCTGTACCCGTTAATAGTCACTCCTATCCTCTGCCTCCACGCCATTTTCGGCCCCTGACATCCACTAATCTATTTTCTATCTCTGAGGTTTTGCTAACTCTGGACATTTCATTTAAATCATATAATATGTTGTCTCTTATGTCTGGCTTCTTTCACTTAAGCAAAATGTTTTTAAGATTCATTGATGTTGTAGCATGTATCAGGACTTCATTCCTTTTTATGGCCAAATAATGTTCCATTGTATATTTATAGATACACCACGTTTTAGTGGATGGGTATTTGGGCTGTTTCCACTTTGGGACAATTATGACTAATGCTGCAGTGAACACTTATGTACACGTTTTTGTGTGGACATATGTTTTCAATAATCTTGATTATATAGCTAGGAGTGGAATTGCTGGATCATATGGTAATTCTATGTTTAACTTTTTCAGGAACTGCCAAACTTTAAGCAAGATTTTGTATAAACACAAGATCATGTTTTCCATTTTGTTTCCAGTCCTGGAAACTGTATGTCAGGATAACAATCTTAAAAAAACCTTAACAAAGGGTATAAAATCCTTACGAAAGGACGTAAACTTTAAAGCATATTGAAATGGTAAAAAGCTAGAGGTGGAGCAGTTAGAAAAGGTTTACTTAAGCCTTTATTTGCCTCAGTCCCTTAGCCTGTTAAAAAGTGACCTCTGATTGGTAGCTTAAACATTTTTTTTAATGTTTTATTTTGAAGTAATTTTAGAGTTGCAAGAAGTTGCAAAAATTATAGAGAGTTCTTGTGTACCCTTCTCAGCTTTTCCCAATGATAACCAGAGTTTGTAATCAAAGCCAGGAAATTGACCTGGGTATCATACTGTTGACTAAACTGCAGGTGATTGGTTGCTTTTGATATGGGCTTCCTGCCAGCCAGCCCTCATCTATGCTGCTTTTCTCCCCTCTCCTACGTTCTGGTTGGAGATGACAAGTACCTGACTTAGGTATTGCTTCTACTACCCAGACTGACAATGCACACTTAAAAAGACTTGATGATGGATGGATAGTGCTTTGCTATAGACTGAATATGTTGAAATTCTAGCTGACTCCCAATGTGATGGTATTAGGAAATGAAGGGGGGGGCCTTTGAGAGGTCATGGGGTGGAGCCCTCATGAATGGGATTAGTGCTATCAAAACAAAACCCAAAAACCCTCAAGACCCTGGAGGGTGCTTCCCCCCTTCGGCAAGAAGTCTGTAGTGTGAAACCCAGAAGAGGGCTCTCGCCAGAACCTGACCATGCTGGCCTGATCTTGGACTTACAGCCTTTATAACTGTGAGAAATAAATTTCTGTTGTTTGTAAGCCACTTAGTCCATGGTACTTGTTATAGCAGCCTGAACTAAGATAAGATTATTTCAAGGAAACTAGAAGTGCCAAGCCCTAATTGCTTGGGGTCAGACACTGTGAAGGCCAGTAACTCTCCTGATGGTTCCATCTGTCAAGTGTCAGAATTCTGAGGTGGGGAGTGGTGTTTGGTACAGCAGGGCGGCCAGTGAGGTAGTTCTTTGCTTCTGGGTCTGGATTTAATTCCGGGTACTAATTGCCTTCTGCTGTAGTGAACAGAGAGCTGGATGATAAGTCTTATAAGTTGTGCACTAGGCCCCTAATTCCCTGCTCAGCTGTAGTCCTTTTTTTTTTTTTTTGCGGTACGTGGGCCTCTCACTGTTGTGGCCTCTCCCGTTGCGGAGCACAGGCTCTGGACGCGCAGGCTCAGCGGCCATGGCTCACGGGCCCAGCCGCTCCGCGGCATGTGGGATCTTCCCGGACCGGGGCACGAACCCTTGTCCCCTGCATCGGCAGGCGGACTCTCAACCACTGCGCCACTAGGGAAGCCCTGTAGTCCATTTTTAACATAGCTGATTTTAATGTTTCTTTCAATTTCTAGCACAGAAGTATAATTCTAGGGAATCAAAAAACTACTTATATTGGGGATAGCAGGAGTATTTATTTGTTGAGACACTACTTTGTCTTAATATTTGAACAAAAATCAATCTTAAAAAACCCAAAAGTTGTTGCTAGAATTCTCTACTTTCATTTTCTGGTAATGTTTGTCATCTGGTTTATGTTCCTAAGGAAAAGCTCACTTTTCACTTTTTATTGAAGGGAAGACAGAAGAAACCTTTAAAAATACATTTCAGAGGGAATGCTGGTTGCTATTGATTATGGTGGGAGAATCTACACTTAGGAACCCAGCAGTGGCAGGAATTCTTTGTGAAATACAGCTGGGGCTGGGTGTGTTGGAAGCAGGAAAAAGCAGCAGGACGTGGGAGGGGCTGCTTGCAGGAGAAGCTTCCTCCTCACAGATGTGAGGTGATCAGCTTTTCTCTTCTTCTTTTTTTTAAATATTTATTTATTTGGCTATGTCGGGTCTTAGCTGCAGCATGTGGGATCTTCTTTGAGGCATGCAGGATCTTTCGTTGCAGTGCGCAGGCTCTTCGTTGTGTGTGGGCTTCTCTCTAGTTGTGGCACGTGGACTCCAGAGCGCTTGGGCTCTGTAGTTTGTGGCACACGGGCTCTCTAATTGAGGCCCGCGAGCTCAGTAGTTGTGGCGCATGGGCTTGTTGCCCCGCAGCATGTGGGATCTTAGTTCCCTCAACCAGGGATTGAACTCCCATCCCCTGCATTGTGAGGCGGTTTCTTTACTACTGGCCCACCGGGGAAGTCCCTGATCAGGTTTTCTTTGGGGTTTGCTTTATCCTATTTCTCTGATCCTGCTGCTTGTCCTGAGGCGGGGGTTATGGGGGATGGTTCCAGACAGGAGGGCTGCAGCCACAGGAGGAGACGAGCCTGTAAGGGGATCTTTTTTTTTTTTTAAATAAATTTGTTTATTTATTTTTGGCTGTGTTGGGTCTTCGTTGCTGCACGCGGGCTTTCTCTAGTTGCAGCAAGCAGGGGCTACTCTTCATTGCGGTGTGTGGGCTTCTCATTGTGGTGGCTTCTCTTTGTTGTGGAGCACGGGCTCTAAGCGCACGGGCTTCAGTAGTTGTGGCTCGTGGGCTCAGTAGTTGTGGCTCGTGGGCTCAGTAGTTGTGGCCCATGGGCTCAGTAGTCGTGGCGCATGGGCTCAGTAGTCGTGGCGCATGGGCTCTAGAGTGCAGGCTCAGTAGTTGTGGCTCATGGGCTTAGTTGCTCCGCAGCATGTGGGATCTTCCTGGACCAGGGCTAAAACCCGTGTCCCCTGTGCAGATTCTTAACCACCACGCCACGAGGGAAGTCCCTGTAAGGGGGTCTTATATGGAGAGGGAGGAGGGGGATACGTGGGCTGGGTGGTGTCACCAGAGACTGTCACAGATCAAGTGTCCACAGTGAAGGTGAGCCCGGCTCTCACTCTCCTGGACTCACGAGAGGTGGCGACTGGTTTAAAGTCTCGGGTGGGGTCTTCCCTGGTGGCACAGTGGTTGAGAAGCCGCCTGCCAATGCAGGGGACACGGGTTTGATCCCTGGTCCGGGAAGATCCCACATGCCGCGGACCGACTGAGCCCATGCGCCACAACTACTGAGCCTGTGCTCTAGAGTCCGCAAGCCACAACTACTGAGCCCGTGTGCTGCAACTACTGAAGCCCACACGCCTAGAGCCCGTGCTCCGCAACAAGAGAAGCCACTGCAATGAGAAGCCCATGCACTGCAATGAAGAGTAGCCCCTGCTCACCGCAACTAGACAAAGCCTGCATGCAGGAATGAAGACCCAACACAGCCAAAAATAAATTAAAAAAAACGAAAAAAAGGAAATGTTGTCGTTATGATAAAAAAAAAAAGTCTCGGGTGGTGCAGAACTGGGTGGCTGGAGGTATTGTTGAGTGTGCGTGGTTCCGGAAGTGTACCCAAAGATGGAGAACATGCCCCAGACCCTCTCCCGGCATAGGGCGCCCCTGGCGTGCAGCAGCAGTTTCACCTTCAGTCAGCTAACCACGGGGGCTCCCTCGGTGGGGGAGTTGCGGCACTGTAGCTTAATTCCCGTGCTTAGCACCCTTGCTGAGAACTGGTCCAGAAATGTCAGTCCCTCCAAAATCTGCTGATGTAACTGAGTCCAAGCTCGTACTGCTCACGGCATAACAGGCCAGTAAATCGAGAGGCGAGTTGCTGGGGCAAGGAATAGCAACTGTATCTGGAAAGCCAGCAGACCGAGGAGATGGTAGACTAGCAGCTCAAAGAACCATCTTCCCTGAGTTAGAATTCTGGCTTCTTTAATACTAACAGGGGAGGTGGGTAAGGGCCTGGTTCCTGCCAGACTTGGAAGGGGATGTGTTAATTTCTTCCTTCTTGCAGCTAATCACAGGTAGGCCTGGTCAGGATGTTTCCTGTGAGCTAAACAAAGGTATTTTAGCTTAATGCTCATTACCTGGGAGGCAGGGTTCCCAGAGATGGGTCAGTACGTATAATTTAATCTTATAGGCAACATCCCTTTAGTGATTAACTTGTAGTAGAATAATAAGGTTCTTCCCTATTACACTGACAGAACATTCAGTTATTGCCAAGGCCCACTGAGGAGTTTGTAGCATTTAAAATCCAGCATAGATAAGGTAGCCATAAACCCTCATTCCAAACATTAATGATATTACCCCTTTTCTTATACCCCTCCCTTCTTGGAAAACTGGGAGAGAAATATATATATATATATATTTAACCATTTGCAGCCTCCCTATGGGGAGGTGTGTGTGTGCTGTAGTGATCAATTTCTCTTAGAATTTAATGACAAGAGATTTCTTACTTCAGAATAGATAACCCCTTAGTATACAAAGAGACCTATGTACCACATCTCGTTTCCCTCTTTGCCTTCATGTCTGGAAAATTTGGAGTTAAATATAATACCCAAGGCCGTTAGCCATTCACACTCAAGTTTTTGGCAGAATGTTCTGTCTCTCTTTTTAGCTCCACAGGAAATTGCTTTAATAATTGACTTTCAGGGGAACTGAGGCCGAAGTTTCTCTTGTGTACAAGCATTTGTATGGTGTTTATATATGCTGTCTCCTCAATACCCACAATAATTAGCATCCTCCCCATTTTACTGATCCAGAAACTGAGCAGCAAGTTGAAAGGAGCCTGAGGCCTTGAGCTCTTGGTGACAAGGTCCGGATTCCAGCCCAGCTCTTGCTTTCTGAGGCTAATGTCCACGTCCCTCCCATGGGTGCCTTCCAGCCTCCCTGAATCCAAGCTAGTTCCCTGTTTCCTGGTCCTAAAGTGTTCATCTGTAATTGCTCGTAATCCCGCAAAAGGTGGAAGTGGATTCTGGATTAAAGAAGGTATACCTGGAAACTTGGGGGAAGGGCACAAGTAACAAAATACAGGAGACCTCGTAAAGAGGCCATGGGATTGGACAGAGGGGACAGGATCGCAGGCCCTCCCGCCCCTCCCCCACTACGATGTGGCATCCCGGGATGGGAGGGGCCCTGTGCCGGGACATGGGAACCAGAGACGGCTATTGTAGCAGTCCGGAATTCATTCTGGAAGAAATCTCGAACATTCCTCTGTTTGAGTCAGGCTCCAGTGGCTTTTAAAAATAGGCTCGTACCAACAGGCAACCCAAACTACATCCATCATCAGGCTAGAGCAGCACATGTAAGGACAAGTCGGGGGAAGCAGGCTTGGCTCTGACACTCAGACTACCATGGTAATTATAATAATCATACTTCGTCTGGGCAGGCCTTCACTGCTTACAGAACCCTCCTTCCCACATGAGTGCTTCACAGCCTTCATGCTGTCGTGCTGTTGTTATTGCCAGTTTACAGTTAAGGAAATGGAGGCTCGGGTTGCCCCGCTAGTTGAGGGGCAGAGCTGGAACTTGGACTGAGATCTTGTTAATGAACTAAGTATGCCTCGTCTGGGGTGGGAGGAGGTGCGGGGAGCACAGAGCCCTGGGTTCCCTATCCTGCAAGTTCAAGAAGGCTTCGGCTCGCTGGTTGTCATCTTGAGGTGAAAGATGGACGCCTCTGAGACGTGACCGCGGGCAGATGAGGTGTGGACCCTCGTGCGGGAGCGAGGCCACCTTCGCCGTTGCACCTTTGAACACACAAAGGACGTCCAGGTTTCAAGTGTGTGTAGACAGTTCTGTCCGAAGAGTTCAAGGACATCTCTTGGTGCCTGTGAGGCTAACGAGCCTGAGGGCAGATAGGATCACCTGGTAAAATTCACGACTTGAAGTTGTTTCTGAACAGTGTGTTTTTAGAGATCATGAATGACGAAGGATCATTGTCCTGGCACGCGTCCTCCAGTTACTGCGCTGACTTGGTTTGGGCCTTTCTGCATACCATGTGGGGCTAGCTTGCAGAGGCCACGCCTGCCAGAAACTGCCTTTTTTTTCCATTGTTCTTTTCCTCTGAATCAATTTCTTTTCCCTTTGGCTGTTGACTGCTTATTATAGAACCAAAAGTTATTTTCTCTTTCTTGTAGCTGTAGGCAAATCTAGTAGTGTTTCCTTTCTGTTTCTTCTTTTTCTCGTCGATGGTGCTAAAGTTTGGAACACGTCTTCCTATATTTATACATATAATTTATGATAATAATGATTTGTGTTTGTGATATCAGATATGCTGTTTGATAAATGGCTAGGGAGATAGAAATAGGTGGCCCGGCATAAGCATAAACATTTTTGCCCTCTGGGGGTATTTTAAGTAACCATCTTTGTTTTCCCAGTCTCCCTTGCCTTGCACATCTCTCTTCCCCACCTCAGTTCTTACCAATGTCTATACCCTTCTTTTGTTAATTTCTTTCCTGTGTCCTGTTTCACATCACCTTTACGGTCTCCTGGCCACGTTCCCGTCTTGGCCAGTCCTTTCTCTGAAGTTGGTATGTGCTTGGTGGGTTACTTTCGCCCAATTTGTGTCTGTGGAATTGTCTGGTGCACCGTCCACCAATTACCTAAGCATCCTTTTTGCTGAGAAAACAGAACACTACTAAGGAGATTGGTTCTTAAAGAGTTTCCTTAAAAAATGCTGAGGCCTGTGTGTGAAAGGAGAACCTAGAGCTGCATCCTCAGCGCCCATATTCCCTTCGGTCACTCTGTTTCCAGAGTGGAAGAGATGTCTTCTGAGAGGCACACAGTCACTAAAGCAAAGTCAGAGGTGGGCCAGCTTTGAAAGCAAAACCCATCCCTTCAGCCCCAGCGAATTGAATGACCTCTAACACGCACGGTCTCTCGGTTGGCACAGGTGACAAGACTACCTTCCAGCTGCAGGTTCGACAGGTGGAGGATTATCCAGTGGACTTGTACTACCTGATGGACCTCTCTCTGTCCATGAAGGATGACTTGGACAACATACGGAGCCTGGGCACCAAGCTTGCCGAGGAGATGAGGAAGCTCACCAGCAACTTCCGCTTGGGGTTTGGGTCCTTTGTAGACAAGAACATCTCTCCTTTCTCCTACACGGCACCGAGGTACCAGACCAACCCGTGCATTGGGTGAGTGACCAGCTGCCCTTCTCTTGGGTATTCAAGGATGGGGGAATGGATCAGCGGGAACTGAGCCTAAAGAAAGGCCTAGGGAGGTCATATCTGGGTGCTGGGAGGGAACCTGGCTAAGGTGTTAAATTTGATGAAGGATAATCCAGCTCTGTCCTCCCTCTGCCTGCGAAGAAATAAATTGTTACAAGGTTGCATAAAGATACAATGATGATAGCTCATTTGTTTTCCTGCCTGCCAGACACAGCACTGTTTTCTACATTAATAGATTTTAGAGAGTGTTCTCAGGAAGCGATAGACCCCGGTGATCAGGGAGGGAGCAGGCAGAACAACTTAAACTATCTCCTTGTTTGGAGTGACTGAGATGTTTGGAATAAATGAATCAAAGTCGGTTCCTATTGTTTATATACATAACTATAACTTACCTTGACAAAACAAAATGAAAACCCTGCCCTTTATAGGTGTGATTTTTTTTTTTTTTTTCCAACATAAGTACTTGAATTAGAAAATATTCGACAGGGCTTCCCTGGTGGCGCAGTGGTTAAGAGTCCGCCAGCCAATGCAGCGGACATGGGTTTGAGCCCTGGTCTGAGAAGATCCCACATGCCACGGAGCAACTAAGCCCGTGTGCCACAACTACTGAGCCTGCGCTCTAGAGCCTGCAAGCCACAACTACTGAGCCCTTGTGCCACAACTACTGAACCTGTACTCTAGAGCCTGTGTGCCACAACTACTGAAGCCCGCATGCCTAGAGCCCATGCTCTGCAACAAGAGAAGCCACTGCAATGAGAAGCCTGCGCACCACAACGAAGAGTTGCCCCACATTCGCGGCAACTAGAGAAAGCCCGCGCACTGCAACAAAAACCCAATGCAGCCAAAAATAAATAAATTTTAAAAATTAAAAATTTTTTTAAAAGAAAATTTTCGAGAAATTATTAGACAACAAGAGTTTCTAACTACTGCAGTGAGCAAATCCAAAAGTATGTAATGACTCAAACTTGAAGGAAGTTTATTTTCTGCTAACCTTAGTGCAAATGGGTCTCCTGATCAGTGGACACCTGTCCTCTAAGCAGTGACTCGGGGTCCCAGGCTCCATTGGTTCACATGTGGCTTGTAAGGTCATCATGCCTGGAGGATTGCTCATAGGAAGATCCTATGGACCAGGATAGAGTGGCCTTTGCTCCTACATTCTGCTCTACAGAGCTGGGTTCTAGCGGGGAGGCTGGGAACTAGGTTAGCTGTGTGCAGTGGAAGAGGAAAGGGGATGGTGAATAGGTCCCTGCCCTAGTGCATTTGTGTATTGGAGGTGGAGGGTCACTTCCTCCAACTCCCCAATACAACCTTTGTGAAGGTGGTTTGTTTCCTTACTGGGCTTTCAAATGTTTTTTTTTTTTTAAAAGAAGATGTGGGGGTAGGAGTTTATTAATTAATTAATTTATTTTTGCTGTGTTGGGTCTTCATTTCTGTGCGAGGGCTTTCTCTAGTTGTGGCCAGTGGGGGCCACTCTTCATCGCTGTGCGCGGGCCTCTCACTATCGCGGCCTCTCTTGTTGTGTAGCACAGGCTCCAGACGCGCAGGCTCAGTAGTTGTGGCTCACGGGCCTAGTTGCTCCACGGCATGTGGGATCCTCCCAGACCAGGGCTCGAACCCGTGTCCCCTGCATTAGCAGGCAGATTCTCAACCACTGCGCCACGAGGGAAGCCCCCTCAAGTGTTCTTTTAAATGGCAAGATTATGCAGTGTGACAACGAGTGATAACCTTCAACTTTTTCTTGACTCATTTCCATGTTCAGCTTTGATTAGGCTTTGGCATGTGAGGCCCCAAAGCATCGCTAGATGAGGAATAGCTAAGACTTACGTTCTTACTAAGTGTCAGGCATTCACTGCACTTCATACCTTATATGGATCATCCCATTTAAATCTCGTAGCAATCTTTTGAGGTCTATAGAAGTGAGCTGTATTTTATTTATTTATTTTATTATTATTATTTTTAAATTAATTTATTTTTGGCTGTGTTGGATCTTCGTTGCTGCACGCAGGATCTCTGGTTGTAGTGAGTCGGGTCTGCGTTGAGGTGCACGGGCTTCTCATTGCGGTGGCTTCTCTTGTTGCAGAGCACAGGCTCTAGGCACGCAGGCTCAGTAGTTGTGGCTCGCGGGCTGTAGAGCACAGGCTCAGTAGTTGTGGCACACGGGCTTAATTGCTCCTCAGCACGTGGGATCTTCCCGGGCCAGGGATCGAACCTGTGTCCCCTGCACTGGCAGGCGGATTGTTAACCACTGAGCCACCAGGGAGGTCCTGGTGAGCTGTATTTTAAAGATGAGGAAACCGAGGCTTAGAAGGATTACACAAACAGTAAGGGGTAGACTTGGAATATGAATCAGGATGAACTACTTCCAGAGTCTGTTTCCATCAATATGATGCTTATTTTTTCCCCATCTAAATCACACTGCCACCCAGATGCTTTCCTTGAGTTTGAGTAATAATACCCATTCCAAAACCACCCACCCTTCTAGGCGCTTGCCTAAGGGTAATGTTAGGCTGTGCTGCAGTAACAAGCAAACCCCAGATCTCAGTGGCTCAACACAATGAAGATTTATTTCTTGCTTGTAAAAATCTGATGGGAGCTGCTTTCTGTGGCAGCTCTTCTTCAAGTGGTGACTCAGGGATTCGGGCATCTTGTGATGTCATTTTCGATTCTTTGTCTCCTTGGCTGCCCCTGAGGGGAACAGGGCTGCTCGGAAGCCCCTGAGCCTGTCTGACTTCTTGTCTCCCCTTTGGCAGCCTCAGAAGTTCCCAGCTCTGGGTTGGACTGGGGGGTGGGGGTGAGGTGGTATTTATGCTG